>NC_087203.1:90804656-90814310 GCF_015104395.2 Macrobrachium nipponense | reverse complement strand
GATAACTCGTTTGATGTCTAAAGATATAATGTCTAAAGATATAGTCTTAGCCACTCGTCGTATCGCTTGTTGCGTAATATATGAGGAATATTAAATTAATCATTACTCAGTTGTGGGTGGTGAATTGTTAGAATTGTTTGATAGTTTTCGTTCCAAAATCATTTCTATTGCAATATGATCTGTGTTTCTGTTGCGGTTACCATATGGTTGACTTTGAGTGTGGGTCATTATTTTAAAGGAACGACACCTGACACCTCTTTCGGTTTGAATTATTAGCGAATTGGTTTGTTTTTTACTCTCTCTCTCTCTCTCTCTCTCTCTCTCTCTCTCTCTCTCTCTCTCTCTCTGTTAACGTCTTTACATTTAAAAAAAAATAGGCTATGCCTCAACATCTCGATAAATCATGATTCAAAACCTCCACTTTCAAAGGTCTGATGCCAATGCTTACTTTTAAAGTTACATGTAAGAATTATCAGTGTGATTAAGAATTGGGTACTGTTTTATTGAAGGGATGAATTTATCTCCTTATTTTTTGGAGTAGGTGTAGTTCAAACACTCCTTGTTGTCACAATTTTCAGTTTTAACACCAATTATAATTATTTTCTATAAACTAAAAACTATCTTAAAAGCAGTAAATTAAGAATTATAAACTATGATCAATTAATATATCTAATTAATACACAAAACTATATTCTTTATCGTCTTGAGAGTATGTGCCATAAGAATGTGTGTGCGTGTGTGTGAGTGTGCTTCCGTGTATGTGTTCGCGAGGATGTTTGCTCAAACAGAATCAATTAGACCCAAGATTAGATTGCATTTGAGGCGCTCCTCCACAAGAGGCCCAAATTGGAAAATATGCTCAAAGAAACGAAAGTTTAAGTGTTGTTTGTCCAGCTCTTTACCCAACTCGGGTCAACAATACAACTCCGACCTATTTAGCTACAAGAAGCATCTCGGGAGTATTGGGGCTGGTTCCTGATACACAGTTACCGAGAGTTTATTAATCTAAATTTTTTAAGGCGTAGGTGAATTAAGTGCTAGTATAAGGTCAATGCACGAAGCTGTCAGAGAGAAAAATGGTGAAGTCGTGGCCCAAGAGGGATATGAAAGCTCTTGTCAGATGTTTCTTCTAGATAGAATAATACAAATATGTGTGACACCAGAATATGCAAGAGAAGGGAAAAATTGGCACACACACACACACACACACACACACACACAGAGGGAGGCCCGTCAACTACCATTTTATGATTATAAGATTTAAAACCGATATTATTGTAGCCACCGCCAAGGTGAGAGGTGCATTTGTAATCTCGTTGCTAAAGATGAGCCTTTTTAAGATCGTTATGTGGGATTTAGTGTTATATTCACCCTCTCAGGTATTGAGGTTGTAGGAATGCAAATCCGTCCTCAGTGGCAGTCGTTGTTTCCTTCGACTTTTCGGTTTTAATCCGTATCTAATTATTTTATTATTTTATTGATGTCTGACAATACAAAAGACTAGACTGCTAAATTTTTAGATTACGTAAGTTTGGATTATTTGATAAGGAGATAGTCTTAACTTATTCCTACCTACATGCTTTTCTAGGACAGGGCTTCATACAGGACCTGTATATTAGTGGTTCAGAATAGTGTATTTGACAGTGATAAAATAATTGATATGGGATTTGGTCAAGAGAGCGTGAGAGTTGCCGAGTCATATATAATAACAAGCGCACAAAGTCAGTATGGATTGTCATCCATTTCCTCAAAATAAAAAAAAGGAAAAATTGTAAATCCTTTATTAACAAGACGTATTAATGCCTCAGTTGATATATGTGTGTGTGTAGATATATATAATATATATATTATATATATATATATATATAAGATATATATATATATATATATGTGTTGTGTGTGTTGTGTGTGTGTGTGGTGTGTGTGTGTGTTATTATATATATAATAATAATAATATAATATATATATATATATATATATATATATATATATATATATAGATATAATGATTATATTATATATATATATAATACATATATATATATATATAGTTATATATATATATATATATAGGGGATAATTATATAATATATATATATAGATATATATAATATAATATAATATATTATATAATTATATATAATATTCTAATATATATATAATATATATCTATATATCTATATATATATCTATATATTAGATATATATATATATATATATATATATCATATATATATTATATATGTATATATATATAGGATATATATATATATATATAGATATCTATAGATATATATAGATACATATATCTATATATATATATATATATATATATAGATATGATTATATAGATATATATATATATAAAGATATATTATAGATATATATAGATAGACATATATATATATAGATATAATATATTGAATATATCACCCATCAGTGATTCATATAAATCATTTTTCGAGCTAAATGTCCTTTTATATCATATTTCGCTCTACCCTCGGAATTTGATATATCAATATGTACCGAGGGGAATTTTTTAGTTGGATATTTGTACCCCCATGGGATCGAACCACCGTCCAGAAGGACGGGGAACATCAGGATCGGACAGTGACACTACCGAGGCTATCAAGAGAGGCTAGGTTATATATAGATTCTGACCATTTCATATCAACGTTCGATCTCGTTGTATTTGTATTAGAATCGATATGAACCCCTCCACCATGGTAGCCGATTCGGGCGTACCCCCAGCCTTATTATGATATATCAACATCACCGTGATTCATTATAAATCAATTCGAGGATACAAATGTCCTTTAATATCATATTCGCTCTTACCTCGGAATGATATATTTTCATATTGTACCGATAATTTTTTAGTTGATAAATAATATCAACTATTCCCCCTCGGTACATATAGAAAATATATCATTCCGAGGTAGAGCGAATATGGTATTAAAGGACATTTGTAGCTCGAATGATATATGAATCACGGTGATGTGGATATTCATAATAAGGCTGCGTGGGTCAAACCGCTTCGAACGGCTACCATTTGGTGGAGGGGGGTTCCATATCGATTCTAATTATACAACGAGAATCGACCGTTGATATATGGTCCAGAATCGATATGAACTTTAGGCCTCTCTGATAGCCGTTTCGGAAGGCACTGTCCGATCCTGGTTTTCGGTTTCCCCGTCCTTTCTGGATGGTTTTCGATCCCATGTACGAAATTATATCAACTAAAAAATTCCCCCTCGGGTACATATATGATATATCAATCCAGGGTAGAGCGATATGATATTAAAGGACATTTGTAGCTCGAATGATATATATATATATATATTATATATATAATATATATATATAGATAGATATAGATATATATATATTTATATATGATATATATATATAGATATATAATATAGATATATAGATATATATACATATAATATATATATAAGTATATATATATATATATAGATATATATAAATATATATCTATATATATATAGTATATATATATATATAGATTATATATATAGAATATATATATATAGATATATAATATATAGATATTGATATATACTATATATACATATATATATAGATTATATATATATATATATATATATATATATATATATATATAATCTATATATATATATATATATAGATCTATATATATATATATATATATCTATATAATATATATAGATATATATATATAGGATATATATATATATAGATATATAATTATATATAATATATATATATATAATATATATATATATATATATATATATATTATATATATATAGATATATATCTATATATATATATATATATATATATATATATATTATATATACATATATATATATTATATATATATATATATATATATATATATATATATCTATATATATATATATATATAATATATAATAATATATATATATATAATATATATATATATATATATATATATATATTGGTAAGTATGGACAAAGATAGCTGTAGTCTTTAAAAAGCATGTAGGCAGTAACAAGTTAAGACTTTATTTCTTTATTTACCGAAGACAGTAATTATCGTTATTAACGCTATCGTGAAAACGTTGAAGGTGTTTCCATTTACGTAAGTTAAGCTGCTGAAATCTTCTATATCCTACTCCCTGACTTCTGAGATTGCCTACTGACTTACCCGAATCATGTATCTCTTTTGCTTTTGACAGCACCTGTTTCTTCTTTCGTTACTATTTAATCATAACCACTTTTTCTTCGAATTCCTCTCTCTCTCTCTTGCTTGGTGAGACGTTCCTGCGCGAAGTCAGATTAATCAACAGATATCACAAGTTTAACATACGTCTAGAATTTGAGAAATATCTAGAAGTGTTCGTGAACTATCGGTGATAAGATTAGTGTGAAAATAGTAGGATAAAGCGTCTTCTAAGTTAGTTTATCAAGTGAAATACTGTAAATCAGGTCAAGATGGCAGTAAGTTCCAACTGCGGGAAAAAATGGCGAGATTTAGCTTGCTTGGCAAATTCGCAATACGATGAGGTAGCAGGAAGGGAACTGGCATTTCTCATCTATGAGATCAGCAACAGTCCTAACCAAAAAGATACAAAAGCATTCATAGATATATTAGAAGGATATAATCCTTCAAACTGGAACAAATCAACTGAAAACATCTTGAAAATAATTGAAGAAGTTCCAAATAAAATCCAAGTGGTCAAGAGACTCATAAAGAAAATATACATAAACCAACATATTCCGACAAAGAAAATGAATAAGGTGAACCTTGTGAATATCCTAATTGATGCATTAGGAAAAAGAATGCCAAAAGCATGTAAACTGTGTAAGGTGTGGTATAGCATAGTTAATCCACAAAACCTAATCAGAAAATGTGCTGCATGCAAGACTCCGACCCATCCACAGTGCGCCCCCCTGAGGGTAATGCAAGATATGAGAAAGATACAGCGAATTTTTTGCCTCAACATGTCTTCCATGGATAGACAATGTTATTAAATCAAGATTGAATGTACAAATAGTTGAGGATGAAGAAGAAGAAGAAGAAGGAAGAGGAAGAAGAAGAAGAAGAAGAAGAAGAAGAAGAAGAGGAAAACGGAAGAGAAGTAAACAAAACTGAAATGACAGAAAAAGATAAGAAAAACAAAGAACAAGATAAAAGTATGGATGCAGAGATACTCATTGATACTACATATGAGGCTATAAAGCAACATACCTACGAAGAAATAAAATTACGATATGAACAACACAAAAGAAAATCCCGAAGAGGCTTCACCCAGAATCTGAACAATGATGGGAAAGAGGAAAAAAATAGACAAGAAAAACAAGGTCTGCAACCTTTTGAAAAGAGGGAATTGCAGATTTTGGAGAAAAATGTTATACAAAAACATCTAAGGTATGTCACAACTATGAAATATATGGTAAATGTGCATACCTAGATGGCTATGAGGATGATTGCAGAGATCTACATCCAAAAATATGCAAAAACCTAAAAAAAAAGGAAGGAAAAGGATGTAAGTTCGACAAAAAATGTAAATATATGCACCCTGTAGCCATGAAACATAATCAAATAAATAACCAATCAAGTCATAAAATCCAAAATAAGAAAGAAACAAATAAAGAGAGGAATGAAGAATAGCAGGTAAAAGAAAAAAGCAAGCCATCAACGAGATATGCAGAGGTGTCAGCAAAAAATTTCAAAGCATCAGCTCCGAAATTCTATTCAAGAGATAATAACTGTTTTTATTATGCAAGAGGATATTGCAGATATGGAGAAAATTGCAGATTCAGACACAAAATGAATAATTATGATGAAGGAAGAACAAATATTATGGAAAAGTTGGATTTTTTAATGTCAGAATTTCTGGAAATGAAAAAAAAGAACAACATACCAGAACAGGAAAGAGACATGGAAATCCTTATTATTACCAATATTAAATGAAGGAGAAAACACGCAAACCATCATAGTGATGAATGCGCAGGGTTTAGTTACGAGTAACTCAAAAAGAAAAATAGAGTACTTAGAAGAACTAACCCAAACCCTTGAAAGAAAATAGATATAATGAATATAAGTGAAACCTGGTATCTTCCAAGAGACTGGGAATGATGATCAAATAAAAAGGGTTCCAAACTTATAGATCAGATAGAAAAAATAGGAAATCAAGGGGGAATATATGGGTAAGACAAAAAAACAAGGAAAAATATATGAGAAATATAGTAACTCAGAATGTGGGAACCTAATAGCGGTAGAATTTGAATCTGTGAAAAATTAATGAACTAGTAATATATAGACCTCCTAATACTAAAGAGTTTGACTTAATAATAGAAAAATTGGATGATATGTAGAAATCACAAGGACTGGACTATTCTCCTATCTGGAGACTTCAACTTTCCTTTCGTAGACTGGAAAGAACGAATAGGAGATTGTGGAATGTACTTTATCCAATATAAAAAGAGAGTAATAGTAGTGCAGAAGATAAGAGGCAATTCGAAAAGCTATTAGATATGCTACTAGAATACAACATTCAACAAATAAATCACCTGCCAACAAGAAAGGAAAATACTTTAGACCTAGTATTTGTGAACGAGATTTGAATTTATGTTAAAGAAATAATAGTTATAATGCGAGTATTTCAGACCATAATGTCATAGAATTAACAGTCCATTCCAAAGCAAGTGAAAACAGAGATAAGCAAGAAATGAAAAAGTGGGAAGGATATGGAAATACAACTTCTACAGTAAAAATATAAAATGGTCAAGAAAATAAATGAAGAATTAAACAAAGATTGGGATAACATTTTCGTAAGTGATGACATAAGGGTAAATACGGAGATATTATATATTAGAGAAAATAGTGGATAAATATATACCGAAGAAGAAAAGTAAACATCAGTCATGCATACCAAGAGACAGAAGGATCTTGTTCCAGAAATCAGAAAGATGGAAAAAAAGGTCTTGCAAAAGAAAAAAAAATGAATGGTAAAGTTATAGAACTAAAAAGTAAGATAGAAAATGTAGAACAAAAGATTATACAATCAAAAGAAAATGAAAAAACGGGACTTGGAAGAAAAAACCCTATTAAATATCAAGCAAAACCCCAAACTATTATACTCATATGCGAAGAAGATGAATAAAAGAAGAATAGAAATAAGCCCTCTAAGAATTGAAGGGAGATTAACGAATGAAAAAAAGGAAATTTTGCAACATATTGGCAGAACGATATAAGAGAGCAACACCCTAGAATAGATAATGAAGATAATGATATAGAAGTAAGGGATGAAAATAGTGAATATTTAGCTGACATAGATATTAATGAAGCTGATATTGTGCAGGCTATTAATGAAATTAAAAATGGAGCTGCTGCAGGGCCCGATGGAGTGCCTGCTATTTTGTTAAAGAAAGTAGTTCATTCTATCGCAAAGCCACTTGCAATATTATTAAGACAAAGTGTAGATACAGGCAAGATTTATGATGAGCACAAATTAGCATATATTTCCCCTACTTTCAAAAGTGGATCAAGACTAGAGGCAAGTAATTATAGGCCTGTGAGTCTAACATCACATATTATGAAAGTGTATGAAACGGGTAATGAAGATATATAAAAAAAAAAAAAAAAAAAAAAGAAACATTTAATAAAAAATAATTTGTTTAATAAAGGACAACATGGTTTCGTACCTGGAAAAAAGTACACAAACCCAACTGTTAGTCCACCGTGAGAACATATTCAAAAATATGAAAAGAGGAAATGAAACAGATGTGGTTTATCTAGACTTTGCAAAGCTTTTGACAAAGTAGACCATAATATATTAGCGAAGAAAATTAGAAAACACAATATCGTGGATAAAGTAGGAAGATGGTTAAAAGAATTTTTTACACAACAGAAAACAGATAGTTATTGCAAACGACGAGAAATCGGATGAAGCAAGGTAATATCCGGTGTGCCACAAGGTACGGTGTTAGCTGCAATACTGTTTGTTATTATGATTGAAGACATAGACAGTAATGTTAAGGATTCGGTAGTGAGTAGTTTCGCAGATGACACAAGAATAAGTAGAGAAATTACTTGTGATGAAGATAGGAACGCTCTACAAAGAGACCTTAACAAAGTATATGATTGGGCAGAGGTAAATAGGATGGTATTTAACTCTGATAAATTTGAATCAATAAATTATGGAGACAGAGAAAGAAAAAAGCTATATGCATATAGGGGACCTAATAATGAGACAATCACAAATAAGGAAGCAGTTAAAGACCTTGGTGTGATGATGAATAGGAACATGTTATGCAATGATCAAATAGCAATTCTGTTGGGCAAAATGTAAAAGCAAAAAATGGGAATGTTGTTACGGCACTTCAAAACAAGAAAAGCTGAACACATGATTATGCTTTATAAAACATATGTTCGTAGTCCACTTGAATATTGCAATATGATATGGTACCCACACTATCAAAAGGATATTTCCACAAATAGGAGAGTACAAAGGTCCTTTACAGCTAGAATAGAAGAAGTTAAAGACCTTGACTACTGGGAAAGACTACAACCTCCTTAAAATTATATAGTCTAGAAAAGGAGAAGAGAACGCTACATGATAATTCAGGCATGGAAACAGATAGAAGGAATAGCAGAAAACATCATGGAACTAAAAATATCAGAAAGCAAGCAGAGGGTAGATTAATAGTGCCCAAAAAAACTATTACCAGGAAAAATAAGGGAAAGCACACAGGACATTAATCCACTACGCACCAAGCATCGATAATGCAGCGTCTATTCAATGCGTTGCCAGCTCATCTGAGGAATATATCAGGAGTGAGCGTAGATGTAAGAATAAGCTCGACAAATATCTAAGCTGCATCCCAGACCATCCAAGATTGGAAGATGCAAAATATACCGGAAGATGTACTAGCAACTCTCTGGTAGACATTAGAGGTGCCTCACACTGAGGGACCTGGGGCAACCCGAACGAACTGTAAGGTCTGTAAGGTAAGGTAAGGTCTCTCTCTCTCTCTCTCTCTCTCTCTCTCTCTCTCTCTTCTCTTATCATATGATTATATATATATATATATATATATATATATATATATATATATATATTATATATATATATATAATATATTTTTAAAACAAGCACTCCTTTACAGAAGTAATGCGTGCATGTTGAATATGAATGGTGAAAAGGTTAAAGCTGTTAAGGTGAATTGTTTGTGTATTATAATTATTTGGCATAAGGGTGATGAATAAGGAGATAGATAAGAGTGATGAAATGCTTAGCATAAGTGAATGGATGGATCAAGAGGTTTATGATGGTTTTGCCTACGTTGGAAGCATAGAGAGGATAAATTGATGAATGTGATTAATTCGGTAATATAAAGAGAAAAGAGGAGGTAAAACATAGATAGACTGATGAGATGCAAATGATAATACAAAAATATGCGCATTAATACCAAGTAGTGTAAGAAGAGAACGGTGTGTTGTACGGGTTTTCGATGTATTATTGTTTATGAGGCTTCTGTGTTGGAGTATGTAGTGATTAAATATTGGGGGGGGGGGGGGTGGAGTTTGAGCAGTGGGGCTCATCCATAGTCAGGTATTAAAGAATGACTATGTCTGTGACCACCCCTTTTTAGA
>NC_087203.1:90782156-90799656 GCF_015104395.2 Macrobrachium nipponense | reverse complement strand
CAAATGCTAAAAATTATGTACTGAGATTATTTGCTCCCCATGAAATGCTGATGCTGTATTAAAAAAGAAAAGGTAATGCATAACCATCTAAAATCTTGAGTTTAAGTAGAGTTGCCGTTTTTCATGATTCCGTTTATACCAGATTACGGAATTAAGGATTTGCTGAGCATAGGCTTGGCAGTAATTGCGTAGCCCTGGGAAGGACAATGGTCCTTGGTGCCTATAAGTGGGTAATTTTTTATTTTTATTTTGATAGTCTTCTCTTGATATACGTGTGTGTTTTTACAAAATATGTTTTCCTCTTTTCGTCATGACCAAGTACTAAATCAAGCTTTTTTATAAAGGAGAACTTAAGGACAATGCGTTTTTTCCTCACATATCCACTCGCTTTAGATGCAAACGAAGGCTGGGGCAAACATTAGGTCAGTTACTGGTATTTCACGGATCACAGGGTCTACGTAGAGTGCTTGTTTGAACTCCTCAGGTACGTCAACATTTGCCTTGACAAAATATGTACCTCACTTGGCGACAGAAGGAATAACAGTCCTTAATTCTCTCTCTCTCTCTCTCTCTCTCTCTCTCTCTCTCTCTCTCTCTCAGATGTGTGGAAGTATCTTAAGAATAAAACGTCCATGAATTTGGGGAAAAGTAAACAAAGCTGTTTCCACAAAGAACCCCAAATGGAAGAATGTTAAAAGTTCCGGAGAGGACAAGGAAGCCATGTACAGTTGGACACAGGTTTCCCTGGTACACCGTCTTGCGAGACTTCGAAAAATTACATGGTAACAGTGTTTACTGAGGGAGATGGGGGGAGAACCCCTTCTCTGCTAACAAGAGTTCCACCAATAAGTTCTGGAGTTCGTTTTGGTGGGCGGAGTTTATTAGGTATTGGTTGAGAAAGAGAGAGAGACACACACACACACACGGAGTAAAAAAAAAAAAAATTCTGAGCAGTTTTATATCGTTGTAATGAAGATTGTTGTCCCACTTGTAATATAAGTTTGTTTATTAAGGTTCCGTTTAACTTTCGGCGAAGACGTTATCTTACAACCGTGTCTATTATTATATATCGGTCATATTCATTACACAATACCTAAAATTGATCAACATTTTAAAGTTATATTGGTGTTGCCGAAAATCATGAACATCATAACTGGATATTTTAACCTTATCACGTAAGCCAAGTTTACAGCATCGGTTGCAGTGCGTTTCCTACAAATTCTACAATATGCAAGCTATAAAGAGAAGCGCAGCAGCACTTGATTGAATATACCCAAAAATCAATGAATTTGTTGAGTCTCCGACACTTAGCTCCTCTCTCTCTCTCTCTCTCTCTCTATACTAGCTAACTTATATCTCTCTCTCTCAGCTATACTAGCTAACTTAGTGACAAGAAAAACCCCAGCGCTCAGTATGCAGTTCTGATATGTCAGTAGTGTATTCAGGAGAGGATCAGTGACCCAATAATATCGAAGATTGCCCTTCTGACAATACCCATAAGCATAACCAAAGCAATGTCATAAACTCTTGTTCCCTTGAGTGTTTTCCTGATATATTACCCCATTTCATAACATGAAATTAACGATTGGATCTCTCTAGTCAGTTCCATTATAAAATCATTAAAAATAGAATAAAAAAACATTATTCCTGATATACTATCATCAAAATCGAAGGTGTGCGGCAAAAATTGTCGCCACCAATCCTTAACCACACAGGATTAGCTGGTTTGACGTTTCTGACAACTTCCTAGGGCCACCCTTACCTCCCCTCCCCTCCCCCGCGCAGTTCAAAAAATGGAACACAAGACGAGTAGTGCAAACGGCCAGCAAGACCTCTATTAAGGCACTAGTAGTACAGAACCAATATCGATACAATAAGCTATGAAGGCGCACAAAATTAAAAACTTAAGAACGTCATATGACGTTAACAACATGTGTGGGACGACTTCTCCAACACGTCATATGACGTGGTTGAACTTTTAAGGGTTAACTGTTTCTTTTCTAAAATTATGTATGCACTGATATATTATAGACTATATATTTCGTTGACCTCAGGTGATAGGTGAAGTCATTTGGGCTTTCTTTATAGTGGCTGACATGAAGAGAGTATCATCTATTGAATTGACAGTTACCTTTTAAAATGTCCCACGGAGTATATGACCCTATACTCAGAAACGACAAACGACGGCCAAAAAACAGGCCACCATTTACATTTTTTACTCTTGTTCATATAACTTAGGTTTTAACCAAGGATACATTGAAAATATCAGTAACATAAAGCATTACATTTCAAATGTAATAGACTTCCAAGAAGCTAATAAGCGAAAATAAGTGGCGAAGTATCATATCTGTATCGGCCACACCACAGTAAACAAAGTATACAGAGGTAAGGCAATTTGCCAAACTGTTACCGGGGGAGGGGGGGGGGGGGGGGGGGGGGACCTCACTGTATGAAAACAGTGCTCGGCGAGTCATTCAGTCTATAAGTCAATGCTGTTTAACAAGAAACGGTGATTAGGAAGACATCAAAAAACCATATGGGGCCTGAGTAAGTAGGAAAGTTTACTGCAATACTCTCAATATTGTATGGAGGCATTATGCCATTTTTTTTAAAGATACTTCGAATATTATATCAAGAATATCATGGTTATAATAAAAATTATGTTTATTAAAACATATAATCAAATAACTAGTGAGAACAAAATGAGAACATTTTATGTCCTATTACAAAAAATATAACATTATATTATACAATCTAATACCTTGAACATCCACCCTCTCTCTAGTCACTTCCCTCAATCTGTCGGGCATCGAATGAACAAGGTTGAAAATTTGCTGTGGTCTCCGTACTACAAATTTCCCACTGAGAGTTGATGTGAGCCATGAGTTGCTGTGTTGTTCTCTCATGTTCCATTTTCCATGTGTTCACGATCTGGGCCCACACGTGTTCAATCACATTCATATCTGCCCCTTTGCTCGGCCATTCAAGAAGAAGCAGGTTAATCTGTCTGGCAACCCACTCTTGAACAACGTGAGTCAGTGAACAGGATGGACTCGGGTGGGAAGGGGAAAATTCCTTTCTCGTAACGAAGGCAAGAAGGAGGTTTGCAGCAGCTCAACATATCTTAGCTGCTGTAAATCGTCCCTCGATACGGAAAACACATCACCCAATTACCATGCAGACACACCCAGCCCCATACGTTGCAGGTGACATGGCCGGATCGAACCACCTCAACGATGTTACGGGGGGTTCATATCTGAATGAGAGAAAAAAATGGGGGTGTATATTATATTTGAGGAAGAAGAGCAAATGATGCCACTGTCCCTTACCTAATATTTATCTCAGAAATAGCACTCTTATTTATGTTTACTACCTTTATATTTGTTCCGATACGTAATACAAACCATCGGTCCTTTAACAATAGGAAGTAGCTAGCGGCAGCTGGAACGGTCGTAAGCTTCGAACGAACAAGGGGAGAACGGTAGTTAACTGCTTGTCCGATCGTCGCGCGCCGCGCGACTGGGAGGTAAACAAATCACTTTTGCTTTCGGCCGTGTGCGGAGAGGACGTGTTCGCCATCGCTCTGCCCAGCTTGTCGTTTGCTTCAATTCTTGAGTATTTGGTTTCTATTTCTGGTTATCAGGAGTGATAGTAAGTACTTTTTTCTCTATTTCAATTGATTACAATGAGTGGATCAGAGGAAATTGAAATTTCACCGCGCCCTCCAGTCGCCCGTAGAGTGTGTCCCGGGCTGGAGGGACGTAAATGTGGGGGGTTCAGGTCCTTTGTGGAGGTGGACCCCCACGAGGTTTTGTACTCGTTGTCGAGGGCGAGAGTGCTCTCGTAACGAGCCATGTATGGTTTGTATGAATTGGTCCGAGGCGCAGTGGGTGCTGTACGAGGGCAGGAAGAGACTTAGGCCAAAAGCCAAGAAGTCATCGGAAAGTCCAGTGACTCCCTTGGTGACGGACACTTCGTCCTCTTTCCTGCCTCCCGGACAGCCCCCACGGTTTGCGCCTTCCCCTGCGGGGGGGGTAGCGGAGTCCTTTTCCTCCCTCGATCCGTCGAGTGTGGAGGAGGGCGCTCGCTACCCGGACGTACAGTTGTATTCGGGGTCTTCTGTCCGCTCTGGGGGGGGAATTTCGCCCCCCAGGTGCGGGGAAGCCCCTCCTATTAAACCCGACTGTTGCTTCCGCAGGTGTGGCCAGCAGCCAAGGACGACTTGGGACAGGTGTGGGAGTCGCTGGGACTGCAGGGAGTGCCCAGCATCCAGGGGTTGCTACAGCGGTTGGCGGGGTCGGCCGTGGTCACTCATGGTGCGGTGACCACCACGACGACCACAGTAACTACCCCCGCGTATGAGATGCCACCACATCTCGTGTATACGCCTCACATAATGTCGACACCCACGGTGCAGTACAAAGACCAATTGCCGCCGTTCCAAAGAGGGCGATGCCGCCACCACCTGGATTTTTCCTTTGCCGACCGACCCCCCGACTTCCGCTGCCCCAAGAGTACCCCCTGGACCTGCCGCCAGTGCCACGGATGTCGGTGACTGTCGACAGGACGCCTGGCTCTCCCTTAGTACCTGCCGTGCCTGCCGTACCTGTGGCCGCTCCAGCGACTCTTTCCATTTCAGGTGCACATTCCCTTTCAGATGTTCCTGCTGTTCCTGCTGTTCCCGGACCTGTTCCTGCCGTTCCCGCTGCTGGTGTTGCTGTAACAGTCTCAGGTCCTTCCGGACAGGTGCAGTCGGGCCCTGTTGCTTCGGCAACTGCCCCGGCTCCCTCCTGGATGGAAGACCTGACGTCTGTCCTGCGGAGCCTGGCGAAGAAGAAGAGGAAGAGGAAGAAGGTGTCGTCGTCGTCTTCATCGTCTTCTTCGTCGTCTGCTGCCTCTCCTTCCCCTTCGACTTCTAAGGCCAAACAGCCGAAGAAGAAGAAGGTTGCCTCCTCCCCCCCTAAGAAGACTCCTTCGGGATCTTCTAAGGGCCCGGCTCGTTCAGGCGAGCTGGGGAGCTCTTCTGTTGGTCCTCCTGTTCCTTCGGGTGCGGGGCCCGTCGCTTCTTCTGCAAAGAAGAAGTCGACGGGGACCAGAGATGGGCATCAGCTTCGGCTGGTGCGTCCTCACCTGGTGCTAGTGGTTCTGCCGCTAAACCAGGTTCCGTCTCGGCTGCTTCCCGTTCGCGAGAAGCACCGAGTGGACGCTCTTCTAAAGAGGACCGTCCAGCCAAAGTCTCGACGACCGAGCTCGCTCGCCGTCAAGACAGCGGCACGGAGCAGAAGACTGGCGAGAGTCGTGCACACGACTCTCGCCAGGCCAGTGGACGCTCTCGCAGCGACCAGCCGGCTGCTCGGGCTGACGTGACGGTCACTGACCGGCCACGGGTTGAGGCGAGGAAGGAGTCCCCACGGCCGCAGGAACCAGCCACGGCTGGTACCAGCGGTTTGACGCGCCGAGAGGACGCTGGCCGGTCTCGACGCGAAAGGGAGGGACCTAGCAGGTCACCCGTCCGCCGCTCCCGATGGGACGGGCGGAGACGGTGACCAGCGGCAGCTCGCCTGACGCTAGAGAGCGGTCTCGACGTTCTCAGCTGAGCCAATCGCCCCAGGCGAGCGGCGACGCTAGGCCTACTGCTAGACCGTCACCGCGGGTTGACGATCGGCAGCAGCCCTCTACGCACGCTGGCCCTGCCAGCGAGCGTGGGGGGAGCGTCAGGTCTGCCTCTCCGGTACCTTCAACCTCCTCGGGCTATACCGGGAGGAGCGAGTAGGGTACCAAGGAGCGATCACGAGAGGTGCGCCGCTCGTGACCCAGCTATGACGCCGTACGGCTCAGGCACGGTCTTAGGACCGACCAGGACGTACGCGCAAGTAGTTGGAGGCGACCGTCAGGGGTCTGTCGCTGTTCCTCCTTCTGAAGGAGGAGTATCGAGGGATATGCTCTTGTTGGAGGGACTGGACGGTCCTACTCCGCAAGACGCTGTGACGCCCGAGATACAGAGGAACTTCGCGGAAGTCATTAAGCTGATGCGGCTGCATAATGGCCTCGCGGAAGGATCGCCGCTACCACCATCAGAGCCCACGTCCCGGCTCGAGTCATTTTGGGGGTGGCCCAAGAGGGAGCCCAAAATGATGATGGGGTTGCCACGATCCAGAGCTTGCGGACTCAGTCCTGGATCAGGTGGAGAATCTCGTCTCAGGACGGAGGACTCGCTAAAATCCGGACGGTCCTCTAAGCTGCTTCCTCCTCCTCTACAGCGGCAGAGGCGTTTCTACGTGCCATCAGAAGACCCGATACTGCCGAAACAGGTTAACCCGGAGTTAGCGAGGCTGACTCCAGGTGTGTCCTGCCAGCAGCTCCTGTCGGAGAACCTATGGTTCTCGCAGCAGGAGGCAACTTGCCCTGGAATCTACCGCTATGGCAGCATTCCAGGCAGTTTCCTAGGTTGGATTGTGGTCCCTCACAATATCCAAGGTGGCGGCCGGCTCCGGGAGTTTCTGCTCTCGAAGACGACGCTTCCTTTAGGAGACTGTGCCAGTCTGGAGGTAGAGCTATCTCTTACCTCGCCCATCAGACTGCTAACCTGTGGGCCAACTTGGTTCTTCGGCGTAGGGACGCAGTCCTTACCCGAGTGACCAAGGGGTGGGGGGCTGGGCGTGAGGCGGCACTCGGGCTAAGAAATGGACCTCTGAGGAGTTTCCTTCCCCAGCTCTCTTTCCGGGAGAGATGGTGGACGCTGCGGTGGAACGGCGCGCTGACGAGAGTGACCGCTTAGTCCACCAGGCAGTCTCGAAGGTTTCTGGGCAACCTCGAGTAACTGCGGCCAAACCAAAGAGCTTGGCTAGCGCTTCCACGGCGGCGAAGACGGTTGCACCGTCCAAGCCCCGTGTGAAGACTCCAGTTGTTTCGACTTCGGCGAGAGGAGGCCGCAACCAGCCCTCCTCCCAGCCCTCCTTTCCGAGGAGGTGTTGGAAAGAAGTCGAAACGAGGAGGGAAACGCTAGGGACGGCGTTCCCCCTCACTGCTGCCGGAAGTGGGGGGGTGCCTGGCGAGCCATTGGGCGACTTGGCAGCGCTACGGCGCCGAGAACTGGATAGTAGACGTCCTTCGGGAGGGATATCTACTACCCTTCGAGTCTCGGCCCCCCCTCATCTCAAACCGTCCATCTACAGACCTATGTCCGGGGATCAGCAAAGGACAACGCTCTTCGACAGGAGATCAAGACCATGCTGGCGAAACGAGCTGTAGAAAATCGTGGAGGACCAGTCACCGGGCTTTTAACAGCCCGCCTCTTCCTAGTGGAGAAGGCATCGGGGGGCTGGCGTCCGGTGATAGACCTCTCTCCCTGAACCGCTTCGTTCGCACGACGCGGTTCACGATGGAGTCGGCACGCTCAGTGCTCGACTCGATCAGGGGGAACGATTTCATGCTTTCGGTGGACTGAAGGACGCGTATTTTCAAATACCCATCCATCAGTCCTCCAGAAAGTACCTCCGCTTCATCTTCGACGGGACGGTGTACCAATTCAGGGCACTTTGTTTCGGTCTCTCAACCGCCCCACCCCAAGGTGTTCACAGCGAGTGTTCACTCTGGTGTCGGTTCTTGGGCCCTTTTTATTCGAACGGGATACGTCTTCTGAGGTATCTCGACGATTGGCTGGTCCTGGCGAGATCCCGCTCGCAGTTGCTACAGGACAGAGATCGACTCCTCAAGTTTTGTCGCGATCTGGGGATCGTGATAAACTATCGAGAAGTCCGATCTCGAACCCAAGCAGAAGATGAAGTACCTGGGTATGCTGATAGATACGGTAGCAGGGCAAGTCTTTCCCGCAGACTTGCGTATCAGCAAATTCAGGGAGGCAGCCGGCCGGTTCCTGTCGCGGGCAGGAACAGGCAGCACAGCAATGGCAAGTCGTGATCGGCCATCTGTCGTCACTCGAGAAGTTAGTTTTCCCTCAACGGGCGTCTTCACCTGCGCGGTCTCCAGTCCGGGAGACTAAGGGAGAGTTGGTCTCAGGCCAAGGATCCTCCTTACTTTCCAGTGGCTATCACGGACAAGGTGAGAGGCAGGACCTAGCCTGGTGGCTCGACGACAAGAAAAACTCTTAAGAGGAGTGGCCCACGCACTCCCCACCCCCCCCGGAGATGCTTCTGTTCTCAGACGCATCCACCGAGGGATGGGGCGCACACCTGGAGGAGTTGCTGACTGCAGGTGTGTGGGACCATCACGAGAAGCACCTTCACATCAATGTCCTGGAACTCAAGGCGGCGTTCAACGCTCTCCAAGAGTTTCGGGACCGCTTGGTGGGACACTCATGGTGTTGATGTGCGACAACACCACAGTAGTGGCATATGTCAACAAGCAGGGGGGGCTAGTGTCTCTTCCGCTCCATCAGTTGACGGTGCAGGTGCACGAGTGGGCCACGGCTCACTCGATAGAGCTGTCAGCACGCTACATTCCAGGCAAGAGAGACGTAGTAGCAGACAAGCTCAGCGTCGGGATCAGGTGATAGGGACGAATGGTCTCTACACCAAGAAGGTGGCGGAAAGGCTCTTCAACCTGTGGGGGCGACCGGTCGTAGACCTGTTCGCCACCCGGCACAACAGGAAGATCCAGGTGTTCTTCTCGGCCGTGCCGGAACCCATGGGCAGCTGCAGAGGACGCTCTCCAAACACCCCTGGGAACCTCTTCGCTTACGCCTTTCCTCCCTTCGTCTTGATTCGGAAAGTGATCAGTCGAGCGCTGGTCACTCCCAATCTCAGACTGATCCTGGTGGCTCCCAAACGGCCTCAAGCCGTTTGGTATCCGGACCTGCTGGCTCTTCTTGCAGACGCACCGAGAGAGCTACCCAACTGGCACAACCTTCTAGCCCAGCCACACGTAGAACGGTACCACCGAGCAGTCCAGTCCCTTCAACTTCACGGCTGGCTGTTATCCAATCTCTTGCGAACGAGAGGCTTTTCTCGTAGCGCAGCAACAGAGATGGCTGGACACGTCAGACAGTCCTCTGCAGCTGTGTACCAGGGGAAGTGGGCCGTCTTCTGTGGTTGGTGTCGTAGACAGGGTTTGTCTCCTCTCAGAGCCACTCTTCAGCAGGTAGCGGATTTCCTCGTGTTTCTTCGCCGAGAGAAGATCCTCTCAGTACCCACAGTTAAGGGATATAGAGCCGCTCTGGCTCTCGTCCTAAAACTGAGGGGACTGGACATCACGAATTCGTTCGAGATATCCTTGCTTATGAGGAGCTTCGAAAGGGTCTTGCCCACCCAGGGAACTCAGGCCCCCTGCGTGGGGACGTGACTCTCGTCCTTAGGAGTCTGACATCGAACACCGTTCGAGCCACTCCGAGAGTCGTCAGACAGGGATCTGACCCTCAAGACCCTCTTTCTCTTGCTGGCCCTGGCATCGGCGAAGAGAGTAGGGGAACTACATGGCCTTTCTTAGATGATGTTAAGCATACCAGAGGCTGGGGATCTGTGACGCTCGATTTCGTCCCGAACTTCGTAGCTAAGACTCAGAATCCGTCGATCCCTGACGACAGGTTCGAGTCTTTCACGATCCCCTCCCTGCTGGACTTTACAGATAACGATGCGGATGAGATGCTGCTTTGTCCTGTGAGGGCGCTACGGCGCTATCTGAAGAGAACTCGACATCTCAGGCCTGAGTGTCGACGCCTCTTCGTTAGCACTGGGGTCACCAAGAAAGAAGTCTCCAAGAAACACGCTCTTCTTTCGGCTACGTGAGGTGATCAGGAGAGCGTACGAAGCTGATGGTAGCGACGACATCCGTACGCTCCATCCGAGAGCCCACGAAGTCAGAGGTATCGGACCTCCTTGGCGTTCCGTAAGAACTTCTCCGTGGCGCAGGTCCTGAAGGCAGGTGTCATGGGCCAACCAGACCACCTTCACGTCCTTCTACCTTCGGGATATTGCCCACAAGTCCTTGGATACTTTTTCCGTTGGGACCTGTGGTGGCCTGCTCAACACGTTGTGTAAGCTTTACCAGCACCCGAGCAGGCAGAACAGCATCGATTCCTGGTATGACTGGGAGAATGAATGCTGTGAATGAGAGAGTGACTGGCTTCTCTTCACCATCTTTTTCTACCTCTACCTGTGGGCAGAGGGATACGGTCGTTACCTTGCTGGAAAGGAGTCCGATGCAGGTAAGCTATTCAACAGAGCTCCATCCTATCTCTTTAACTAGAGATAGGAGTAAATATCCACCACTTTCTCCAACAAGGGGGAGGGGGAGAAAGTGGATGCCAACATGAGACAAACCCATTACTTTACATTTGCTCATGTAAAGGAAAAAGTTCTTACAATGCTGGTACGAAGAGATACGCTTGCCTCTCTCTCTTAGTACTCGGCCCAGAGGTCTGACCATTGATCCTGCGGTGCACACCCCGATCAATCGGACAGAGGCTTGGATCCCTCCCTCGCTCTTACGACCAGGGAGGCATTCCAGGGATGGACGAACACCAGTCTTGTTCATCAAAAGACTCAGATTCCACCCACCAAGAAGTGAGTCTTCTATTGTTTAAAGGACCGATGGTTTTGTATTACGTATCGGAACAAATGACAATTTGTCGAAAATTTGCATTTTTTCCTAACTATACAAACCTGAGGTCCCTTAACATAAAGTCCCTCCTCATGCCACCCCTCACTCTGCGTATTTTGCATGGGCCAAAAGCAAAAGTGATTGTTTACCTCCCAGTCGCGCGGCGCGCGACGATCGGACAAGCAGTTAACTACCGTTCTCCCCTTGTTCGAAGCTTACGACCGTTCCAGCTGCCGCTAGCTACTTCCTATTGTTAAAAAGGACCTCAGGTTTGTATAGTTTAGGAAAAATGCAATTTTCGACAAATTTCTTGTTCATATTTTTTGACAGTCCATTTCCGTGGAACAAAATCTGAACATTAATAATTATTATAAAGAAGAATGCAATTGATAATTGATGCAAATAATGATTTTGCTTATCATACCGAGTTCTATTATTCGCCAACAATGCAGCTTCCCATGCGATGTGAACGAGAAGCACTTCTCGTCAGTAAAGATGACCCTGCCCCAAAAGTCCAAACCCTTATCAGCATGACGTGGGCAAAATCAAACCTTCCCGCCTTATGTCGCTCCGTCAATAGCTCCTTCGTCACTGGAGTTCTGTGATGAATCCCAGCAGCGTGGGAGTCTGCGTCGTACTGTCATCGATGACACTTCTAATCCAAGGTTCTTCCTGAATGGCCATATGCTTGTATTACGAAGGTGAAGAATAGATGGCCGCCTAGGAACATAACTGTCGGCATGGTAGCAGAAATCCGTTTGTCACGCAACTTTTCAAAAAAAAATTTTTTAGCAAAGAGAGAGCCGCAAATTGCCTACAGATTGGTTTGAATAGGTAACTCGTTATAGTTGCTCTATGTGTTACAAATAAAAATTGAGCATTTTTACCGGGTATTCATTAGAGTTAAAGCCTTGATTATACCGAAAAATTATAACAAAATCTCATACTGATACCAGTCTTCATTACAGTGTTATTGACCAAAAACGTGACTGCACTGTCTGTGAAACCCACAGTAAGAGAGCTTTATTACCACAAAAATGAACATTACCTTTTATTCAGGCTTGGAGTAATTGTCATTTATCTGAAATGTTTTTAATTACACGTTTTGAAGTTAACTGTAATTGCGGTTGTTTTTTTTATCTATCCCTAATGGTAATTATAATTGTAACTGAAAAGTTCAAATAACAAAGTACTTTATTTGAAATTGTTATCCTAGAGCAGCCTCTTACTTTTCGAGAAACTCATCTTAACAAATGCAATAGAGAGATGTTTTTGAGTCGCTACCCAATTCATTTATTATATTATTAAGGGAGAATCTTAACAAGCCAGCTACCAATTCTACAATTTTTTTTTTTTCCATTTATTTCCTTTTTTGTGCAAAAGGTTTTGTGCAAATTTTTTCCAATATTTGAGTTTTGTATTTCAGTATTATTGAAGTTGTAATTGTAATTCGATAACAGGTCAGGTAATTATGATTCTAATTGTAATGGACATAAAGCAAACGTAATTACCCCTAACCAGCTTATATTACATAAGATATGCGACAGTAGCTACTTTATACGAAATGGATTAGCATAAAAATAATGGGAACAAAAATAAAAAAAAATTTTGTATACATGGGAGAAAACTGATTGAAAATTCAGTGATTTTTCCACCGCACTTCGGCTTCTCTCGGGGCACCTGTGAATTGTTCAATCTCTAATAAATCGACTTTATCTTTCTCGGGATCTATGGGGTTCATGTCTGCACCCTTATTTGGCTAGTCAACCAATTCAAATCCTCTCGACCTTGAAACCATTCCTGGACTATTCTGGCCGTATGGATGGGGCAGCCGTCATGAATGAAAATGACAGGACTAGGTGGAAAGGGATAATTCCGCTGGTGAAGTGAAGGGAGGAAGAAATATTGAAGAATTTTAACGTATTTTTCACTGGTGAAACCCTTCAGTCTTGGTGATATCACATATACCATGTAAGGAAATCCAGGCCCACACGTTTACGGTTACAAGCCACTCCTGGCCACTTCGTAAAGGTTTCCTCGGTGGTATCTGAAGGAAAACAATCTGAATTTTTTACAATTTACGCGTTGCTTTCCGTAACAAGGAAAATAATGATATATCGTTTGGGGAAATGTAATGCTAAGTAACAAACCCTGCATTAAAATAATGTTTATTCATCTATGAGGATTAATACTTATTACAAGTTTGCCTCCTCCAACCTCTTATACACTAAAACAGCTCGAAAGCTGATTAGTGGAATTCACGTTAAGAGAGGAACAGCACCACCTTTAGTAAACAGTGTTACAAACAGACAATTAACAATGACAGTAATGACCTGAGATGTTGCAATGCCAGTAACAGCCAATCAATCAATCAGTCCAGTAATCGTGTGATTTAATATATCACTTTGTTCGGTGATAACGATATCACTGCTACAGCACCTCTATTACGTGCTAACAAGTTTGTCACTGAGGTGTTGTATAAATTTTGATAGGGCTTCTGTCCTCTGCTAGTAGTATTCGTTATAGTCTCCAAATGAAGAGCAACATACGAGAAAGTGGGCTTTCAATACGTGCTGTTACACAGCGTCTTGACGTCTCCCCTACAACAGTAAATAAATGGAAAAGGAGGCAAGCTTAGACTGGGAAATTGACCGACTTTGAATAGCATTTATTTATTTCATTTATTTATTAATTTTTTAAACTATAAACCTTATAAACCCGTGAAATTATGAAACCTAAATTACAGTTGCCTTGGTCCTGTTGAACTCTAATAGTTATTCTTTCTCTTTACTTCCCAGAATACCAAATAGCGTTCCCATAAGTAAACAGGCTATAATTAATCTTGATTATCTAGGTATCTGCATGTTAATTACGTATTCCAGTTCGAAGACCTCCACCACGAATGACCACCCGTTAGGATAACGACGACATTCGACGAGCATCATAAGAAGATCCTTTTACCAATACTATTGCTATTTGTGAACGTCTGGCATTAAATGTTTAGGCTATGACGGTGCGAAGACGTCTGCATGAGGCAGGAATACCTCATAGAATTCTTGCCAAGAAGGAATTTCTCGGCATCGTGCTGATAGGCTCGTTCAACAGTTTGTGGGGGAGGATATGGAATTTTGGTCTCGAGTCGTATGCAGTGACGAAATGTCTTTTACTAGCAGAAGTCACGGCAGAATACATAACTGACGACCGAGTAATATAAGGTGAGTTTCTAAAATCATTAATAACAGTCAGACTATAATAATTATAAGCAAGGGTAATATTATAATCAAAAGATAATAATTTTGTCAATAACCATGTATTTTCCGCTAATTGAATTATATTACCCCGAGAAGTGTGAAGATAAAAATTCTTCATTGAAAACCCCATTAGTTCTACTATGGCCAGCTTTCAGGCATTAAGCAAATACATTATTAATGTTATGAATAATCACGTAGGCAAGCTTATAATATAGAGTACAGCCTGTTTCCTGAATTAAAGAATATCATATCATAACGGACTGTTGCAGATCAAAGTTAATGCTATTATAAGTATTAATCCTTGCAGATGAATAAACATTCTTAACTTATTGCAACGGTTGTTACTTAGCATTTTATTTCCCCAAACCATATAGGATTATTTTCCCTATTACGAAAAGCAAAGCGTGAATTGTTAAAAATTAGATTTTTTCCTTCAGATACTACAGAAGAAATTTACGAGGTGAACAGGAATGGCATGTCACAGTAAACGTGTGGGGCTGGATCATCATTCTTATATATGGATGATATCACCAGGATTGAGTGGAGGCTCACTGGTGAAAAATACATGAAATTCTTCAGGATTTCTAACTTCTTTCACTTCAACAGCGGAATTATTCCATCCCCACCTGCTCCTGTCATTTTCATTCACGACCGCTGCCCCATCCATACGGCCAGAATAGTCCAGGAATGGTTTCAAGGTCGAGAGGATCTGCAGTTGCTTGACTGGCCAAGTAAGGATACTGACATGAACCTCACTGAGAATATTTAGGCTAATTTGGTAAAATGTTGGGAGCCTGAGAGGAAGGGGAGACAGATCAACTTATGAACCTCTGGGAACAACCAATGGAAACTCTTCCACAACCGACCACAGATCGTCAGAAACCAGAATCTTCTATGCCTAGCAGATTGCAAGAGGTGATCTAGAAGGAAGGTGGCTGGACTTCTCACTAATATTAAAAATAAATGTAAAAATTGATTGTGTATATTGGATACCCCATGGCTTCCCGCTGAACTTCCATGTCGTATGATGTAAAAAAAAAAAAATCGTAAACAGAAAACTATGCATACGTTTACTCCATGCCATGATATTATAATTTATTTATTAAAGGTGAAATTTGACATTTTAAAAGGAGTCAAAATCTAGAAGAATTTCGCTACCCTGATTTTTTTCTTAAAAAATTATCTAAAAGAGAACCCTAGGACAATCATCATCAAACTACATTTCTCCAAATAGCTCTTTCCACAATGGAAAGGTAAAACGACTGAAGGGGCTGTTTAAACAAATAGAGAGTCTGTCTCTTATCCTCATACAAAATGATGATAAGAGCAAAGGAATTTCTGTCCGTTATGACATTAAAACGTGTATCACAATATAATAGAAAATATAAGCCCAAGTAGATATGTTTATCCAATATCATTTGTAATAAAACTATTGTAATGAACGGGTGTAGGGAATAACCTATACAGTAATTCAAGAAGGAATACAAACCCAACCATGAATACATGAAACCTCGATATCAACAATTGTTATCATTGGCAAAAACGAATTAAATTTACCATATGGGAATGGTTAAAAGTTTGCACCAAGTTTGGGAGTCTTCTTCACTTTCCATTACACGTTGTGGAATTTCTCTGTCCCATTAGTTTCATTATGATCCTCAGTAACGTCTAGTCTCTCTCTCTCTCTCTCTCTCTCTCTCTCTCTCTCTCTCTCTCTCTCTCTCTTTTCATTATATATGTATTTACAAGAGAGAGTGAGTTTAACCCAATCCTTCTTCCGTAAATGTTGTATTCAGAAAATCTACAGTACTATAATAATATTAGGAAAACACTAAAAACACGCAGGCATTTAAAAGATAAGCAAAAAAAAATATTCAAGTGGAGCTTTTCGTTAGCCATTACACTATTCCACGAAACCATATCTGTACTTCGTCCACCATCGGGGTCGACGACGGGCCAACCTACCCCTAGACCCCCACCCATTCCAGTTGTAGCAAAGCCAGGCTGAGGACATCGCGGTACAGCAAAAGCAAGAAGCTTGTCACAGTTTGAATTACATTTAGGATTCCAAAACCTGTAAGACGCTTAACAACAAGAACTCTATCCCCGACACCCACTCCCCCCGCCCCCCCGAAAAAATATATATGCATATATTAGTTTAGCCAAGATTAAAGGGTGTTAATGACATATAAAAACTGAATACTTAGCGCAGTGTATTTCTAGATGACATGATCACTTTAAAGATAGCTAATATGAGAGAGAGAGAGAGAGAGAGAGAGAGGAGCTAAGGGTGTCGGACACTTAAAACACGTTCACTGAGTTTTTGGGTTATGTTCAATGAAGTGTTGCTGCGCTTCTCTTTATAGCTTCCTATTACATATTGGTAGGAAACGCATTGCAACCGATACTATAAACTTGGCTTATGTGATAAAGTTAAAATATCCTGTTATGATGTTCGTGATTCTCTCCAATACCAATATAACTCGAAAATTTTGATCAATTTTAAGTATGCGTAATGAATATGACCGATATATAATAACAGATTTAACGGTGGGGTAAGGTAACGACTTAGACGAAAGTTAAATGAATCTTAATAAAAACAAACTTATATTAAAAGTGAGACAGTAATCTAGTTAACAGAGATATACCCTGCTCAGATTTTCTTTTTTTTTTTTTTTTTACTCGGTGTGTGTGTGTGTGTTTCTCCAACCATACCTAATGATCCTCCACTGAAAGAATTCCAGAGCTTATTGGTGGAACTCTGCTAAGAGAGAAGAGTCCTCCCCCCCTCCCCCTCAGTAAACATTGTTACCATATAATTTTTTCGAAGTCCCTCAAGAAGGTGTACCAGGGGAAACCTGTGTCCAACTGTACATTTAGGACACTAAATACTTAATAATCATGGCAATAATCTCACTTACCACCTCACACTGTACCCTCCTATTTTACTATGTAATGATTTAATAAACGAGTTTGTTTTATTAATTTGATTTTGATGATCAAATAGTAGTATGCAATAGGTCTGTGAAAAAAAAAAATTCAAGGCTTTTCGAAGCTTGTACTGTTTTTGTTTATTTATATTTTACTACTTAAAAAAATACTGCGACAAATGTTACCTCAAGAAAAGAGCTAATACTCATTCTTTGTTCATAGTTATTTCGTTTCCTTTTACCTTTTCACGACATAAGTGATGATTTATGAGTTGATAAATGGCTTCCCCCCCCCCCCCCCCCCCCCCGGTTGATTTTATAGCTCTCCACATTTGTCGCTTTCATAAATTAGGAGACGTTCTTCTTTGTGTCTAGGCTCTAGTCACCACCGTTGAAGCAGCAAGTGTTTTCATTTAGTTTTCATAACATTTTCTCGTCCAATTTCCGATGAAAAACCACGTTTAAAATACCAATAAATCCTGGTAATGGCCCCACCCCATTCCTAATTAGAGACTTACGACACCCTTATGGAAGGTTTTAAATCATGTAATTTCTGTTGGTAAAAAACGGTGGAAATATATCCCATTTTTGAAGAATATTTTGTGGTCGGTTTATAGAATTACTACAAAAAGATTTTGTTCTCCAAACTGCAGTTGAAGAGTAAAAGAAAAAATGAAACGAAGAGCAAGGGATAGGAGAAAAAGAAGCCGCAGAAGAAAGAAAACTGATAAGTATGGAATCAAAACAACAAAAAACTTTTAT
>NC_087203.1:90774656-90777156 GCF_015104395.2 Macrobrachium nipponense | reverse complement strand
TTTTTTTTTTTTCTTACTTTTTTCTTCACCAGACCTTTCTTCTATCCTCTCGTAATCTGAGTTTTGGTCCCATCTAATATCGTTATTTCCTCGGCATCTCTCTTTTTTTTAAATCCCGTTTTATTCAGAATTCAGTCTGAAAATCTCCTTAGTTCCTTTAATTTTATATTTAATTTTTTTTATTATTTTATTACTGTTTTATTCAAGGGACATCTAATTAGCTTGTTTCGATTTTTTCAAAGTAAGGATTTTTGTCAGAAAGTGACCTGGTTATTTTCGGGTGTCCTAAAAATAAATAAAAAAGACTCAGAGGAACTTAATTCGCTATTTCACCGTTGGTTTTAAAGTAATCCAGAAGATTTATTGTCTTAGGAACTATGCTGTCGGCTTGTCTTGCGATATTGATGCAGTGCTAGTTTCTGAAGTATTTATGAGACTATTTTCAGCTTTAGGTAAAGCTATTCTGTTGAAAACGCCTCAGTGGCGTAGTCGATATAGTGTTGGCATACCACACTGGTGGCCGCGAGTTCGATTCTCGGGCATTCCATTGAGGTGCGAGTGATGTGTATTTCTGGTGATAGAAGTTTCACTCACGACATGATTTGGAAGTCACGTAAAAGCCGTGGGTCCCGTTGCTGAATAACCATTGGTTTTCCATGCAACGTAAAAAAAACCACCATACAAACAAACAAGCTATTCTGCTGATTTCCATCTTTATTTATATCCTTCTCGGCAGAGTAACTGCTGTGTGGACTTTAATTGTTTGCCTACCAAAGGGGACACCTCGTAAATTAGTTATATTATTATTAATTAGGTAAGTACATAAAAAAATTGGTTTCAAAGTTGATTGTGGCATACTTTGGAAGTGTTACAATATTTTTTGGTTTCCAGAATGTTTTTCTACCAATGTTTGATTTTAGCTGGTCAGAATTTAGTAAAAATAGCTTTAGCATTAAATTGCCCCACTTCTCTTGTTCATTATTCTGTTATGTTAATGAAAGCCACCAAACCTAACTAATGTTTTGGAGGTGGAGTTACATTTTGAAAGCTTGTGCTGTGCTCTCTGAATGTAATGTAAACTGTTGTGCACATTAAAAGCAAGGGTACTGGTAAGCTTAACTCATAAGGTAATCTCTCTCTCTCTCTCTCTTCTCTCTCTCTCTCTCTCTCTCTCTCTCTCTCGTGCACGCATGTAGTCCTCAGAATGGGAGCCTTAATTCTCCGTAGTAAGTATCGGGGGAAGAACGTGATGTCTGGAAATTGAGTTAAGAACAACTTTTACAACTTTGAATTATCCTGACTCCTAAGAGCCGTTTTCTAGAAAGGTCTTTTGTGTGCTGAGATACTCGAGTTTTTTTTTCTCGTTTTTGTGCTCCTTTCTTGGTACTTGTTTTTATCTAGTTCAGATTTTGTCTTCTCATTTATTTTCTTACTACATATTCTTCTCCTTTCCCTCTTCCTCCTCCTTTCTTACAGATATTTTATTGCTGCTCTGTTACACTTACCTCACTCCCGTGTTTCATACGCGAAAATGTATGTAATGGACATCAAATAGTTGATTTAATGCGTTTTACTTATCAGAATATTGAGGAAATGTCAAGACTGAGAGTGAATAGTTATTTGGATGTTGAATGAATGGAATATCTGATACGGTCATCATTTATGAAAAATGTTCAACAGCATTATTATTTCAGTTTCTGAGCGGCTTCTTTGCGAGTTTTCATTGACTGTTTGGATGTCGTTGTTTTTCTTGTTTATTATAGAATATAATTAAAGGCAATCATGATGAATCTGTCGTCATAATAGAACAAGTTCAACTGGTAGCAGTAAATAAAAAAAAAAAAGTTATCACATGTAGAATATGAAGAACTTATGTAAAGGCAAGATTATTTCATGGGAATATCACTGGTTTGCTGAGAATTAATGCAGTTAAACTTAGGAGAAACCAAAGAGACTGTATTAGTGTTTATCTATTTTATTTATTTATTTATTTTGCAGATTAGAGTTGTTCGTGTGTATTAGCTCAGATGCCTTAATGAAGATAAATTTGATGTAACGGACTGAAGGAATAAGAGAAAACTGGGAAATGGCATGGCTAGATTTTATATTTCATAGGATGTGCCAAAGCCATTCGAAGACAAACGCGTAGAACAGGCTCCAGTCATTATTATTACTAAACTAATCGTTTTGATCGGGAGACAGTGAAATGGACAAATGTCATCTCTATTAGTTATAATGAAGAAAATACATATAAAAAGCATGAATTAATGTACCTGTCTACAACTTCTTTTTATTTTTTTTATTTTTTGTCTATTATAACAGGCATTTCACAAGAGAGAGTAATGGAACGAAATGAAAGTTTTCCGCTCAGTATTATCTTGAGACAATATTATTTCATCTCGATGCTCAATACTATATTTGTCGGGACAGATTCCCTTTTTAATGGAAGACACAATTCTTCCTTGCTTAAAAAGTGTCCGTAAACTAATACATTACTCTT
>NC_087203.1:90694656-90767156 GCF_015104395.2 Macrobrachium nipponense | reverse complement strand
ACTGGAGGAAATAATTATAGTTTTTATTTTTTATTTTATTACTGCCATTCTATATATCTTCTAGCCAGAGGTTTCTATTCGGAGAGTAGCTGGAAACTAATATGATTATCATACAAACGTTTATGTATCGCAAAATCTTTGTCCCTAATAGAAATGGTATTTCTTTGTCTATAATCAATATGGACACCTTAAAAATAATTACATGGTTATGGTACTCCTTTCCATTTGCTTAGTTGTATTGTATCATTATTATAACATGTTATTTTTTCTTGCAGGTTCAGTTGAACCTCAAGGATATCGGTTTTTAGAGGTTTTTGGAATGTCATAAACAGAGTGTTGTATGGTAAGTAATTATAATGATTATTTTATATTAGTTCTTCGTGTGTAAGAACGTTTGTGAATCGTTTTTGTTTAGTACACCATAATGAAACTAAATTACCCTTATAAATGTCGTTCTAAAGTAATCATTACCCATATAAATGTCGTTCTAAAGTAATATTACCCTTATAAATGTCTTTTCTTCCTTATAAATGTCGTTCTAAAGTAATCATTATTTAGTTATATCAAGCCGTGTGAAGCACGGAAACTCGGAATAGCTTAAATAGATTGAGAAAAAATAAATATCTGTCAGTGTCACTCTGAAATGATGTGTGTATTTATTCGTAAAGTAGTGATCTTGGTCAGTCATAGCGTTCGTTCCTATTACGGACAAATGATTAAGAGTGCCGGATCCTGTATCAATTTTCGGTAACTTTATTATTTTTGTTTTTTTTTTTTAAGTAGCAGAAAGCCGTTCGTAACTTTGGTATCAGCTTTTAACAAAGAATAGTTATCAGGAACATAACAGTAGTAGGGTTCATGCGAAGGAAAATAAAACAAAAAATTCTTTATACCCAGATCTTTGCTTCTTTATAATTTATACCAGTAATAAACAATTACATTATGGTATATCACAGTATGCCACGAGAGTGAGGCATATGCATATTAGGGCACTGAAAGAACGTGTTTAAAATACATATAAATTGATTTTAAGTGCAACAAGAACGAGTTTATTAGTATATAACCCGTTTACTTATACACAAATATAAATATTTACAGCGCGCAAGATCATAATCTGTCTGGAGCAATAGAGATGCCGCAAATGCTTCTACTATTTCCTACATTCTCGGCTTCATCTTTAATTTCTTGAAAGGAAGGATTATTTTATAATAATTGTTATGAAAGTGATCTGAGGAAATCTTTTAAAGCAAAAAATAAAAAATCTAGTCGTATCATATGAGGCGAAGTGTCGTACGATAATCATTAGTTTGGCCTGTCTACTTCTGGCGTTTTTATGGTGAAAGTCTGAAGACTTTTCAGCTCGAAAGACTCATTTTGCTTGCAAGTGGGCTTTTTATAAGCACGCATTGGCTTTAAAGCGAGTTCTTTGGAGCATCAGAATCTCGGCAGCCATTGTGACGATATTAAAAAAAAAGGACTTGCTTGAACCCGAAGTAGTGCAGAGTAATTTTCAAATTAACAATTCCGAGCAATTACGAGGGGCTGTTTTATATACAAAATTAAAGGATGGCTCCTCATATTCTAATACTTCTTCCTTTCCCACCATTATCCCTACACTAAGGGGTTCGGTTGCCTGACCGAACGCCTCTAACGCATCAGGCATGGTTTATTTTTGGCAAAGGGGTTTTTACGACCGCATGCCCTTGCTGTCATCCAACCCACAGTTGTTGGGCCGGGTGGGCCTAACCTTTTTACTAAAAAAGTAAGACTGTAAGGCAGCAGCTGCCCTTTTAGTCGCCTTTTACGCCAAACGCAGGACCTATGGCGGTGGTATTCTTGCACCCTACAGCAGGGTATACTGGACTTCTCATATTGTTTTTATGGTAAAGAGCCTGATATGTACTAGGGAGACATCTGAGCATTTTATAGTATTCTGTGCACCAGATTTCATCTTTCAGACCACCCAGCAAAAGACGAACGAAAGTGCGAACTGTGTAGATAACATGGCTGAAGAGATTCCGTATACGTTTTGAATGTCATGGGTATATTTTCATAATTTCCTATCCGTTCATCTAGTCATTGGTATATGAATCCTTGAGATACATAATTTCTTTATCCATTCATCTAGTCATTGATATATGAATCTTTATGATGCCATAATTTTCTTATCCGTTCATCGAGTCATTGATATAAGAATCTAAAGATACATAATTTTATGATCCGTTCATCTAGTCATTGATATATGAATCAAGATTTTTAAAAGATTAAACAATAGCAGTCACCAGATGATTTTATTTTTTAGTTTAAATTCCTTTTATTTCATTCCAAAATTAATTTGCAACGAATCCGTGATAGGGGCTCATTGAAGAATGTAGTTGATGCTTTGATGTTGTTGACTAAGGGATGATGTCACTTTGCTACAAGTTCCAGCTCATTTGTTATATCATTCAAAAGGTACTCTAAGTGGGAACGACCCAAGAACTTGATAGATTAACTGTTAATAATGTAGGCTATTTAGTAAGGATCATCTAGGAGGAGAATAAGAATTTGGAGTATTAATTATTCCTATGTTTATCACCCGAACACCTTGAAATGCCGCCCCCCCCCCCACAAAAAAAAAAAAAAAAAAAAAAATATATATATATATATATATATATATATATATATATATAATATATATATATATATATATGGTGTGTGTGTGTGTGTGTGTGTGTGTTTGTGTGTGTGTGGGTATGTATATTATATATATATATATATATATATATATATATATATATATATATATATATATATATACATACACAACACACACACACACACACAATATATATATATGGGGGGGGGGGTATTTTTTTTTTTTTTTTTTTTGGGGGGGGCGGCATTTCAATGGTGTTCGGGTGATATAACCATAGGAATAATTAATACTCAAATTCTTATTCTCCTCCTAAGATGAATCCTTAACTAAATAGCCTACATTATTAACAGTTAATCTATCAGGTCTTGTATCGTTCCCACTTAGAAGTACCTTTTGAATGATATAACAAATGTCGGAACTGTAGCCAAAGTGAAAGCTAATTAATAGATACCACAGTGTTCATTAAATTCTATCAAATCTGCAACTACATCCTTTGCTGTAGATAAACCATCTCATTTACGTAGATTCAACTTGAATGAGCTCGAGTTATATATATATATATATATATATAATATATATATATATATATATATATATATATATATATATATATAACTCGAGCTCATTCAAGTTGAATCTACGTAAATGAGATGGTTTATCTACAGCAAAAGGATGTAGTTTGCAGATTTGATAGAATCTAAGAAGCACTGTGGTATCTATTAATTAGCTTTCACATACAAGATACTCGTGGGTACAGTATGCAGTGGTAAGCAAGGTATCTTTCATATCTTGAATACCAGTGGCGAGTGTGAGTCTAGGTTCTTTGAAAATAATGCACATACAGTCCACTTTTTCATAAAAAAAAACCCGTTACTAAAATTTCGTTGCCCTAAAGCAGTGTTTTCCCAAACTGTTTAGGTTTGCGACCCTAAATGCAGTCTTAACCTGGAATAGCGACCCTAAAGGCAGTCTTAACCTGGAATAGAGACCCTAAATGCAGTCTTAACCTTGGAATAGCGACTCTAAATGCAGTCTTAACCCTGGAATAGCGACCCTAAATGCAGTCTTAACCCTAGAATAGCGACCCTAAATGCAGTCTTAAACCTGGAATAGCGACCCATAAATGCAGTCTTAAACCTGGAATAGTGACCCTAAAAATGCAGTCTTAACTTAGAATAGCGACCCTAAATGCAGTCTTAACCTGGAAATAGCGACCCTAAATACAGTCTTAACCTGGAATAGCGACCCTAAATGCAGTCTTAACTGGAATAGAGGACCCTAAATGCAGTCTTAACTGGAATAGCGACCCTAAATGCAGTCTTAACCTAGATAGCGACCCTTAAATATAGTCTTTAACCCTGGAATAGCGACCCTAAATACAGTCTTAACCTGGAATAGCGACCCTCTAAAAGCAGTCTTAACCTGGAATAGCGACCCATAAATGCAGTCTTTAACCTGGAATAGCGACCCTAAATGCAGTCTTAACCTGGAATAGCGACCCTAAAATGCAGTCTTAACCTGGAGTAGCGACCCCTAAATGCAGTCTTAACCTGGAATAGCGACCCTAAAATGCAGTCTTAACCTGGAGTAGTGACCCTAAATGCAGTCTAATCTAGAATAGCGGACCCTAAATGCAGTCTTACTGGAATAGCGACCCTAAATATAGTCTTAACCTGGAATAGCGACCCTAAATATAGTCTTAACCTGAATAGCGACCCTAAATGCAGTCTTTAACCTAGAATATGCGACCCTAAATGCAGTCTTAACCTGGAATAGCGACCCTAAATGTAATAATAAATCCAACCATTTCATGTACAGTTATACTTGAAAAATGTTTATGAGCTTTCGTTATTATATTTCAGTTTATATTTACTAGTCACAATGTGCCCAGTAGAATCTTTACCTTGTCCTACTGAAGTAAATCAGTTACATTTTCGAAATAAAAATGTGACCTGCTGTAAATTATTAACTTATAATACTTTTTGTAAGACCCTCTGGCGGACCCTCAGAAATACCCTCGTGACCCTGGGGTTGGGAACCACTGCCTTAAAGCTTCTTAGTTTGGTGAATATCGGTGTCACTTATATGAAACTCCATCATTCTAAATGCTTTTATCAAGTTATTATTTATTTCTTGTATGAACTGAAATGACGTACGATCATGGTTTTCATGTTTCCATATACCAACACGTACCACCCCACAAGACCAACTAACTTTCGTAAATTCCATGAAATTACGCTTCCAATTGATCTTATATCAAGCTCATTCAGATAATCAATCTGGGCTTTAACTAATGTGCAGCAGAGTGAGTTTGTAACATTTTAATAGCTTTCTTATTCAGATTGCAATGAATCTGAATTGGGATAAACAATAATGAAGTTGGACCCTAATCCAAAAACTTCTGTGATTAGTTCACCTTGAGATTCTCGAATCCCTTAATAAGATTAGGCAAGCAGTTCGAGATATTCACGCTGATCCTCTTTCGGACGGTTAATCCCTTCTGGAATCACAGTCAGAGTCTGGAGGCGTTGGTGGTATATTCAGATGCGAATATTCAGCTGAAGGGGAGGTTCGGATTGCTGGATTTCACAGAATAAATTGTTGTCGGAGAAATATTACTGTTTAGGTTTGCTTGATTATGTGGTATCTTATAATGGTCGAGTTGCATTTGGGAGTAAACGTCGAATTGATTGCTTTGATAATATGAAAACGCTAGAGAGAGAGAGAGAGAGAGAGAGAGAGAGAGAGAGAGAGAGAGTAAGTAGTAGTCCGGAGGTACTTGCAGTGATTCAGTGTACCCGTATCGAGAAGTGGAAGTGGGAGGGGAAACGAAAACGTCGACGCCACTACGACAAAGAGAGATTCATAGCAAAAATGAACGTGTTTTTACATTTTGACTTGTAGAAATGATTGTAGAAATGATTCTGAACACTTATTCGTTATTTCAGTATCTTGTCCCAAAGTCCAATTACTACAAAGTTCATTTTTCTTATTGGAGCATCGTGTGATATGAATGTTATATAAAATTTTGGCTTTTCACACGAGCCAACTGAAGTGATATTCAAATATAACTGTTAACGCGGTTTTCCGGTATAACTCATTTAATTGACCATCGGCACAGACCAAGAGAACACACACCAGGAATGAAAAATATATAAATAAATGCAGCAGTATTTTAAATAGATGTCTTTGTGTAACTGGGTGGGGACGTTTTAGAGAGGTAATTGAGCCTGGGGTTTTCCTTTTTTGATGTCCTGTAGGAAATGTTTAGTTATTCCATTAATTTGACATCACTGTCGCGAATAAATGAAAAAGTTCTATTCTTATCAGTGAGGCAAAAGCAAAATTTCGCTTTCTTAAAAAAAAAACTAAAAAAAGTAATAATTTTATTTGTGGGGTCTTAAAATGAGTAATTCGCAGTTTTTTTGGGGGTGGGGGATAATTCCATTTGTGTGTGTGTGTTTTTTTTAGGGATAATTCTATTTGTGAAGTCTGAAAATGAGTAATTCGTAGCTTTGTTTTTTCGTTTAAACATTTACTAAGAGTGTCATTAATATAACCTTCCTTGAACTAGTATGATGGTAGGAAAGGAGGTGCCATGTCTATGCGGGAGAGAGAAGTTGCGCGAGGCATACCTTGGAAGGTGTGAGGGATGGGGGGATGGAATGCAGACGAGGGGCGGGGGGATGGGATACAGACGAGCGGTAGGGGGATGAGATGCAGGCATGGCCACCGCACAGAGCTACGGGGCAGGGGAGGAAGGGAGGCCTTGTAATCCTATGTGCCTCATTCATGAGAATTGTAAAAGCATTCCAGCCTTACGTCGTTGTGCCTCATAATGGAGAATTGCCGTCTGTCATTGTGGTTCTTTTATATTGAATACTTTCCCTGAAGAGTGGTTTGCCAATAGCATCTTTTATACATAACGGGAATGAAAATGGCCTTGCGATGTGATGCAAATGGAAAGGAATTGTGACTTAAGCGTTAGATAAACTTTTGGTTTTTTAAGGTCGATTACTATTAGTATTCGTAATTCGCATACTTAAAAGACAACATTGAGCTCACTCCTCGATCAAATTTCACCGACGTCCCTTTTATATGTGTGTGTATACGTATATTCGTATATAGTATGGGAGGGAGAGAGTGAGAGTGTGTGTGTGTGTGTGTGTTTCTACATATAAAATTTTACCTTGATATACATTGCAGAATATTTCTCTAGTTACCAGTTTTTCGCACTCCAAAGTTGAGGGTCATAAAAATATCGATTGTTTTTAAGAATTTTTCTTTGAATTTATTCTCTCTTATTTTGAAGTGTATGGTGACTTGATAAACGGCAGAAACATTTTACGGGGGCCAGGTGGGGGGGGGGGGGGGGGGGGGGCGGGGGGGGGGGGGGGGGGGAGCGTCGTGTGGGGGGGCGGTTTCGTCTCACGAATGGGTCATTGGTTTGATTTCTTTAGCCTAAACTCTAAAGAATAATATGCTGGAAGAGAGTGATGTTTCGTCTGGAAGTTTAGGGCTATTGGTTGTAGTTTTCTGTAAAATTAAGCTATTGAGATGGATATTTGTCAGTCCGTCCGCACTTTTTCTGTCCGCCCTCGGATCTTAAAAACTACTGAGGCTAGAGGGCTGCAAATTGGTATGTTGATCATCCACCCTCCAATCATTCAACAGACCAAATTGCATCCCTCTAACTTCCGTAGTTTTTATTTTATTTAAGGTTAAACTTAGTCGTGATCGTGCGTCTGGCACCACTATAGGTGCCACAGCACAGGCCACTACCGGTGGTGGTTGAAAGTTTCATGGGTCGCGGCTGAGTTTCATATAGCATTTACACGTTGTGCAGAAAACTCGATTGAGCCGAAGACACTTCGGCACATTTTTTTCTTGTTTATCTTCTGGTGTGAATCCTTTTGAGACATTTTCATCGTCCTCTCTCTCTCTCTCTCTCTCTCTCTCTCTCTCTCTCTCTCTCTCTCTCTCTCTCATAGTTTCGTGCATGTCATTATCTGTGTAAACGATTGCACAGTCAATTAGCAGGACTTTTGTTTATAAGCAATTGTGATGGTTTCCCCTCTCTTGCCATGTTTAAGTCAGAACGTATATAACGTATCGGTGTTGTCTGTAAAATTATCATGGAATCTAGATATAGATATATATTGTGTTTGAGTGTGTGCTTGCGCGCGCGTGCTTGAAACCTTGACAGTTTTGACTCGACGTGAAAATCTCTTTATAATGCGTGTGTGTTTATTTATCGTAGAAAACAGACAGACTAATCGGTGGAACACAATGACGTTAACGGGTTTATCAATAGCCAGTTGAAGCCTTTCAAGCTGTTTCTGGTACGTCTCTCCTCGGAGTGTGGCTGAATGGTAATCGCCGGAGGAACAAGCGCAAATAGACTATGTATTTCAGCCCAATCACCAGCCCAGTAGCGAGGAGATTCCAAATATTCAATAAACATAAAGAGAAATTGAGTTCAAAAACGCGATTTACAGTTTATAATAATGGGGAGATCTGCAGTTAACCAATTTTAAGTTTCAAAGTTTAATGAACATCGACATATAGTATGTGTTTTCGTCTACATATCCGATAATCTGCGTATCCGGACTTGAACTTTTCTCATGTTAGTTTTCTCAGAGCCTGAGGAATATTCGCTAAATTCAATATTAAAGTTTTGAAGCCTCGATATGCTTTCACGGAGAATGTTCCCTGAAGCAAAACCGTCAGGATTTGTCGTGTTTACTTTTGTTAAAAGTCTCCTATCACGAAAGTAAACGAATCCGTAGTTCTCTCTCTTCTGCTTTTTCGAAAAATAATTAATTTCGCTAAAAAATCTATTTATGCGCTGAAATCATTCCTGATGAAATCAAGTTGCATGTTACAAACTCCACATAGAACAATACCCTTCACATCTCGATCAGCGTAAAAGAGATCGAGTGATTATGGCTACTAGAACTGGCGTGGCAACATCTAGGTTATTGGACGCCCTACTGAAATCATGACTGAACTGAATCCAACCGGGTCCCCCATCTCCCAACCCCCATTCACTAAGTGCTGCTCAGGTTTACATCAAGGTCCTGCATTGGTTTGTTATTGTCCCACTTTCTACTGGGGTTTGTTGATTCTCATTTGTAGTGTTCGAGGTGACTCCTTACATCACACTGAGTTCGTTGGGAAATAGAGTCGCAAATGATGGAATCAGTATAAGGGTCCTGAAATGTGATCATGTCTTCAATCTAATTTTTTATTTATTAGTTCATTTATTATTATTTCAGTAGATGTAACCCATTCACATGGAAAAAACCCACGGGGCCATTGAATTGAAATTCAAGCTTCCAAAGAATGTTGGTTTCAACCTTCCACCACAGACTCAACCCGCCCTCGACCTCCCCATCCCACTGCAACAATAAACGATCATGATACAGAGCCAGTGATTTCTCATGGCCTGGGTGGAAACGCGAAGCTGCAAACATTTTAGTGACGTCTCACGACACTAACCATTTTACCAGCGAGATTAGGCTATTAATCCATGTAGCGACCTTCTTTATGCAAATATATTTGGTGTTGATAGACAGTCTTCTAATAAATGGCTGTTTCTAGCAAAAAACCTTTCGATCATGATATGAGCCTGTAGAACGCATCCTTTAATTACCACAGGAACCTACTATGTGATTCAGGGTCTCTGTAACACGTATTTTGGAATTTACTCCTTGTCAAAGCATCGGATGTAGCTGAAATTGACATATGTATATTTTACAACCACACATTTTGTCAGCATTTATCAATAACCTAAACCCGATAGTTTTAATTTTTATAAAGTAAAAAATGATCTAGCCGACGCCATGACCAATGATTACGAGCCAAGAGTCGAAAAAACATTCATTACGTAAGCAGGTAAACAAACACCTTTTGACTATATCTTGCCCCGCCCATCCACCAGATAGAAATTCCATCGGCTTTGAAACCCAAAGACTTTATGATGGCGGAACGATACAAAGATGTGGGTGGGGTATCAGTGCTAGCGTAGTAATACTACTGTAGCAGTAGTGCCGCAATATGTATAGCAGTAATATACATGAATTAAACTTTTAGGCCAACTGCTGGGATCCTTGAGGATCATTCAGCTCTTCTTACAACTACTCGAGAAATGAGTTTTTATAGCCAGAATTTAATTTTCTAATCCAACAATGCCCATGGTAGCCTTCAGTGTTATCCTGAATTATAACGAGGCGAAAGGGTGGATGCCTCATGAAGTCATCATTCTGACGATAATTATTGGTGAAGGTTTAAAGCCAATATACGGGTACCGGCTAGTTTTTTTTCATAGTAGGTAGATAGCCAATAAATAAAAATTGCTTGACATTGGAACATATAGCAGTTATCAAATCAAGCTTGTCTACTATGTTTTTGATAATTGCCAACTATCCCTACATCTTGTCAATCTGATTGTGACCTATAAAGTAGACTGTAATTTCTTTGGAAAACTTATTTTGGGAGTTATGACTAATAATCGAAGTTTTTTTGTATTTATTAACAATTATTTTGTTGTTGTTCATTATGACAATTATCAGTGGAGAGGTTCCAGAGTTCATAAAGGTGTACTGCTCTGCTTGTATTTAAATTTGTATGTCATTGTTGCCAGAGGTTTAGCCTTCGATACGTATATAGCCAATCATCCATCGAGAAAGAGGGAAGAAATGCTGTCATAAGTTACGTAACGAGTGCGTTCGAAACCTTTTCTCTGAGTAAGTTGGCCCGTCCTTCAAAAAAAAAAAAGGTCACTTTTACATTATAAGTATCCAAATTTCATTCAACCTACGTAGTGCAGAATACACAAAATCAAAATTTAAATGTGTAGATATAATATGTATTCTGAATAAGCGTTATATTTATGAAATGCATAGATAAAAAGTTATTTCGGAAAAACCGTGTTACAGAGGCCCTGAATCTCATAGTAGTTATTAATTTATTAATCATTGGCAGGTGGATGACGTTTATGCCTAAATGTTTTGTTCGAGAATGCATAACCGACCTCGGGGAATGAATTCTGGGTGGTATGGATAGCGATACAATAATGGCGAAGAGATCTCTGCTTCTCTGAAATTCGCGAGTGGTGGTACGAAACCCTGAAGCCCTTTTGCTTTGTGGTTAGATTTTTGCATTTAAATATTCCAGTTTTACTCCGTGCTTATCTTACACACTTTTTATGATGTTCGCTCGCTTTTCTTTTCCTAATCATCTACCAGTTTTTTTGACTCAGAAATTATCGCATGACTTACGAGGATTTGACCTGCAAGGCCTTGTTAGGGTTCCTTTGAAATGACCTTTTTCGCTGTATTGTCGCCTTAAATGCTACGTCACCCTTAATTTTTTCCCAAGGAAAAGAAAAATGGAGACTGAGCTTGAAGGAAGATATTTTTTTTTTTTTATGGAATTGCAAGTGAAATCGTTTCTGTGATATGGTTCCTTGTTTTAGTTTTCTAAAAAGAAAAACTCTTTTGCCGGCTTTGTTTGTCTTTCCGCACTTTTTGCTGTCCGCCCGCAGATTTTACAAACTACTGATGCTAGAGGGCTGCCAATTGGTATGTTGATCATCCACCCTCCAATCATCAAACATACCAAATTGCAGCCCTCTAGCTTGAGTAGTTTTTATTATATTTAAGGTTCAAGTAATCTATAATCGAGGCCTGGCCACCATCGGGCCGTGGTTAAAGTTTCATGGGCCGCGGCTCATACAGCATTTTACCGGGACCAACGAAAAGATAGAGCTATTTTCGATGGCATTTATTATGCGATATATTCAGCTCATTTTTTGCTTTGCTTGTTTCTATTGCTGTTAGTTATTTTGAAACATTTCGGGAATAAGAAAACTTCTTAAGGACGCTTTGATTGTATTGCTACAAAGGAAATTTCACTTATCTTGTCTTAAGTTTTTCCTGACTGAATATTGTAACTACTATTCATCCTTTCCCTCCTACTCAGTGTCATCTTATATTATACGTTTCTCGTAATGCAAGAAACGTCTTCACCCGAATCCTAAGGGATTAACCCTGTCCACGTTATTTTAATCATCAGGGCATAAAACAAAAACAGGTGAAGCGAATAAAGAAAATCAGTGACATCTGAATATCACTTGAGAGTTCGCTCTTTCAGAGTTTCTGGGGAATTCACCACTTTCCAGTTATTGATTTTATGTGACTCTGAAGTAGATTGTTCGCGCCTTCTTAGAACAACATAGTCTCCTTAGGCTTATCCCTGCTCTCCCACTCTGAATTACTATTCTGACCTGGATTTCCTTTTAGACCAGAATTCTTGACGATGTTTATTCATTTAGGTATTTGTCTTAGTAGAAAATTGTTAGAGATAAATAACTTATTTTCTATGTTATTAGTCATAACGTTACTGTAGGTGATATGGCTGGGTGATTTACGTTCATTTTTTTAATAGATCAGAAGGTTCTACCCAATAATGACTAAGGTTATAAAAACCCTGAATTCTCTTTTCCAAAATGTAAGTCTTGCCATGCACATTAAATACACATTCATATATGCTATACGTATATCGCGTACATACATACTTGTGCACCGGTGGTGTGTCTGTGCGTCTATATTAGCATCATGGCCTGTAGTAATACTCTCCAAAATAGCATGAAAAATCCTCCCACTCCCTGTTTTTTAGAAGGCAGGTATAGTCCAAGTCACGTTAATTGAATTTTTTTAATTTTTTTAAATTTTCGGCTCTTCACTCTGAGTTCCTTATTATTTAGGCCTAATAAGCGATTGGAACCTCAGAATATTACATCTGACCTGGTATGTATAGTTCTATGACTAGCCTGAAATAATAGGTCTGATTTCACGCGAATATAAATCTCTGCTCAAATTCCAATTTGCCGCCGCAGTCCGTTCCAAGACATTGGATGAAATTCCACTCGGGTACAGATGGCAGACGGTGCTCGAGGTTCTCTTCATGTGTCAGTACTTTTGTACATGTGGGGGGGGAGGGGGGCGGTGTTAATATATTTCGAGACTGAGTTTTTACAAGAGATAAAACAGAGGTAGGGGCCTGCTGCTATTGCCTTCAATCAGTGCATTCTAGATTAGAATGTATGTAGTTATAGATAGTGTTGTATTCTTTTGTAAATACTATTGGACAAAACCTTAAAGAAAAAAAAATCACGCTCTTTTAGTTTTTTTTTTCTTTCTCTCGTTGTCTTTCGTGAAATCGCGCGTATCAGAGCGTAACCAAAAAAGCGTGTATTCTTATTAAGCGTGACATCGAAACTGACAGTTCTCTAGTTTTTTATCTTCTTGGATTAGTTTACTGCCTCTTTAAGGAAAACTATTAAATACCGAAATTGCCCAGAAGACCTGGTGTCCATGGCCTTCCAGAAATTCATATACATGGAGTTATTTTCAGATCGGTTTTAGCCAGCATAAAAAAACCTAAAAGAATATTTGTGTGTTTACTTAGTCAACAATCGTTAAAGCGTAAGTAGAACTAATATCCCAGGCCCATCCAGGCCATACAATATTAAAAAATTCCGGATATATATATATATATATATAATATATATATATAGTATATAGATATATATCCATATATATATATATATATATATATATATATATATATAATTCAAAAGCTCTTTGACCACAAGGTTAGTTTAGGTTTGGTCGTCCTCTTGAGAAAGAGTTAGACTCAATTAAATATAAAACAGAGGGAAGCTATTCAATTTTGACATTAAAATAGGAAAAAATCGTATACCGATGAAATTATGGAAAGCCCCCTTTTTCACTTTTAAAGAAATTCATATTAATAGCCAGGCCTTTATTTGGGTACGAACGGGGTCCACTGTGGGCAATCTCTGAATGTTTTTTTTTTTTTTTTTTTTTTTAGACTTCCTTGCTCGCTAGCTATCACAATTTTTCATTGTCATAATAAAGTGTCTACGGTGGTTGTTGGCAAAGGAATTTTGGGCTAAAATGATTGAAAAGGCAAATTCCACAGTATCACTTTGGAAAATAGAAAGAGTATAAAAATTACCCTGTATATATATTATGTAGTTTTAAAAATTGTGTTGAGGACAAGGGTGTACAGAAAAGGTAATCGCATACATTTTCCAATTTTAGTATAAACATAAGAAAAGGCAGTGGTATGTTGTACTTTTCACTGTCTTTAAGATCCCATAAACTCGACCCTCTAAAGGATAAAATTAGTTTTGCTTCTAATGTTTCTTTGAAAAGTTGGGGTGCCAAGAACCTTTTGTTTTTTTAAAGAGCGTTCGCTTTTTAGGCAAAAGGCATATTTATGACGACGGGAAAAAGTTTGGGATAAAAAAAAAAAGTCAGATAATTAAACGCCCTCAGTTGCAGAATTGGAAAAAGTTTGCCAAAGTTTCCGCCCATAATGATACCTTAAGAGAAGCTTCGTGGGAATAAAGTGGAACGTCCGTAACAAATTAAAACTTATTCCTAGAGACACTGTTCCTTGAGAATATTATGTATTGTATCGGGGGGAGACGGGGGGGAAGTTTGCAAAGCAGATTACGCGAGCTGAGGAATTCTCGCAAGTTTACAGTATATTGTTAGCAGGAAATAATAGAAGGGATTTTCAGAATGCCATAATACTGTAAAAAAAAAAAATTAAATGAAAGTTATGAGGCTAAAAATTTTAGTGGAAGATGCGCTGCTGGGCAAAGATTTTTTTTTCTAAGTTGCACAGTATATGTAAAGTCATCTAAGAAACAAATTGAAGGAAATAAATTCTTTACTGACCATAAAGAAACAAGATCAAGAAAATAAATTCTTTATTGGACAGACCCAAAGGGATTATGTGCTGATGGATTAGCCAATTGTCCTTCGGTTATTAAGCAGTAACCTTTTCGCTTATGGGAAGGAGGGGGGTGTCCTAGTTTGTAAAGCAAGAGTCCTTGCCCGCAGCAGCTTTCTCACCCTTCTCTCACCTACCTGTTGTTTCTGAATGGATCAGTTTATCCCAGAAGCCCAAGGTTGCAGCATAACATTACAGAGCACAGTTGTACAGACTAATTATCAAATGTATGTTTCTATTATCCGGATGATAATAATAATACCTAGCACCCTATTATTTCACTTAATCTTTGATTCACTTCTCGAACCTACGATCATCCGATACTTTTATTCCTAAAACCTAAGTAAACTGTAAGCTTGCATTTGTTGACACGTATTCCCTGCTTAGTGTACATTAGAGGAATAACAAGATTTAACGGAAACGTTCTCATAAGTGTTTCACTCTTGTCCTGAGTCGAGGAACATTACTGTAATACTAAAGAGTGCCCAAACCACTGAACAACGATGACACGCACATATGTGTGTATGTATATATGTATATATATAATACACACTTACAGAAAACAATAAGAAATGAATAGAAATGTCTAATGAAATTAGTAAATGAACTTTTAACATTCACTCTGACCTTCACAGAAGACACTTTTAGCGTATGGAGAGGAGGGAGGGAGGGAGGAGAGGTTATTGTTTGGAAGGGGAATCTCCCTACAGAAGGGCTTCGGGTGTCAAGGACCTATCTGGGGTTACTTCTCCTATTCGTTTTTTACTGGCACCATCTGATGTTACTTCCTCTCTTCGTTTTTTACTGGCACTAGGACCAGCTTGAGAGCCATCAGACTCCTGGCGCACAAGAAAACTGTCCAGAGTTTGTTTCTAGCATTTCTTTAAAATTTGCCTAAGGTTAAACAGGGCATTGTCATTAAACATGTTGAAGACACGAATTACATCTTTGTTGGGCTGATATTTCTCCACAAAATTTTTTACATCACTCCACTTCGCAAACATGGATTTTAATCACTGAAGAAGGCACATACGTACACCCTTTCGCTCTCTGAATTTTTCAAGCCAGTCTCTGCTGACCTGAAATTCACTAGCAGCAGTGCAACCTCCTTCAACACTTTGCTACGAGTTATTTATTAAATTTGATAGGTTTTCTCATTTTTTTTTTCACAGAAGGGCTAGCACTATGGCACCATGATGGCCTATTTAGCAGTTTGTACTCGAATAAAAAAATGCATAAAAAAACACAAAATCCATTAACACAAAAGCAGAATGGGTCACGAAGAGAACACGGGATGCTTTGTTTGGGCGCTTGGTACAGGCCTAGTCACACTGTAGGGCCCTGGAAGAAGCGTTTCCGAATGTACGAAATCCGAGGAATGTACAAAACCGAGACAAATTTCGTCTGAAAAAAGTCAATGAAAACCGAATCATATGAAACGAGGGGCGATCGAGAACAGAGGTTCCAACTATATACTATATATATATATATATATATATATATATATATATATATATATATATATATATATATATAACATATATATATATATTTATATATATACTATATAAAATATATATATATATACATATATACATATATATATGTAAATGCATACGCACACATTATATGAAAATTCTAGGAGAAAAGTAAAAATATAATAAAGCTAGAGAAAAAATTTTTTTTTAATGCACATTGCTAACATCACACCCATACGAACATTTTCAGATATACAAGTGGGAAGAGATAAACACTAGGAAAAAAAGTAAACAAAAAAACAAAAAAAAAAATTCCAAAACTGCTAACATCACACCCATACAGACATTTTCAATGTGAGTCTTTTTTATACTGACCCGTGATCGCTAATGAAACAGCCCATGTGAGAAACAGCGTATACACTCCATTCCAAAGATTTATGTTTTTTTAATGGAGATCAGTCATACGAGGAAAGATTTTGCTATAGAATTAGCGAATTTCGCAAAACATCTGAATATATATATGTGTGTGTGTGTGTGTGTGTGTGTTTTATCCAATCAAATACCACAGAAAAATAAATGATGGATTTTCAGTGCTAAACGCTTTCACATTTATGACGTATATACTCATTTAAGTTATCCTAGGAACTAAGTTTCCTGTAAAATAACAAATGGCCTCAGCATTTTCTTTAAGAGAATTCTGTACATAAAACATTAACCACTATCAAATCATGATCCATATATATATATATATATATATATATATATAATATATATATATATATATATATATATATATATACAAGTATTATCATAGCCACAATGCCCTCTTAACTTCTCAAATTCTTTGCTCTTATTTAGATACCGGTTTTCACTAAAACACCTCGAGATCCAACTTCAAAGAAAAAAAAACAAAAAAAAAAAAAAAAAAAATCATGATGTCCTGTAGCAGACAACGAACCCGCGATACCATAATCACAACGAGGTCACCTTGCCGACCTGACCACGAGAAGCATAAAAGTCTATTCCCTCTCGTACATACATATATACCTTTCATTTTCAGATATATATTAGATACCAGAGATGGAATAGACCCATCCTCACCATCATTGTCAAGTGAGCAATCGTTTTTATTGCTTTTTATTCTGAAATATATATGCAGAATCTACTGGTCAATTTTACCAGTGCATATGTAATTACATATGTATCTGGTAAAAATGATTAGTAATATTCTCATAATAGATATATATATATATATATATATACTATATATTATTATATATATTCTACATATATATATATATATATATATATATATATAGGTATAATATAGATATATACATATATTATATATAGATATATATATATATATGTATATATTTATACATACACATACATAAACACCAATACAAGTATGTATGCATATTCTTTAAGCTTAATAGGTATATCATTTATAATTTTGTAGAATCAAATGAATGATTCTCACATTTTATTCTAACCTTATTGCATTTTTTCTAAAATAAATTTCCTTGAACTATGAATTTCTGTATTCACTTGCATCGTTTGCTTTTTGGAAAATCCGATTAGGGGATTTTATTTCTTGTTTGCGTCCTATTATTTTTAGAGAACAATATGCCTGTATGTATGAATAATATTCCTAAAAGCAATGCTCTTTATAATGTTTCTCTGTTTGAGAACACATGCCTGTATGTATGAATAATATTCCTGAAAGCAATGCTCTCATAATGTTTCTCTGGGAAACGGCGGAGAACTTTTTGTGTGGGTTTTATGAGTGATTTATTATTTTTTAATATATCTTTTTTTTTAATTATTTTTTTTACTTATTTTTTATCTGCTTTTTCGATTAGCTTGTAATAGGAAACATACAAATACACTACACACACACACATACTTCACAATTCTAAACAATGTTCCTAATAAAGGGTTCGACCCAAAAAATGAAAATAATGACTGGTATGTTCTTGAACCCAAGTTCAGGAGACTTCATAGCACCAGCTGCTTCATATTCCGTATCAACACACGCATCTACTCGCTGGTCCCATTTGTCGGATGATTGTCCCAATCAGAACTACCGCCCATAGGTTACCTACATCATTGTCAATTTAGTGGAGCTTCACACATACGCCGGTGCATTAACAAACTGTTTCCATGAATTCTAGTTTTCATAGTAACGCAATAACGATAAAATTGCTCTAATATGTATATATACTATAAATAGATACGCTAATTCCACTTATTCCCACGGTTTTGTGTAAGTCTTATAAACAGTTTGGAGGGTAAACACATACTACCAATTGGCAACACTAGTTACCGAGCAGGCGATGTGCCTCTTACGTCTCCATCACGCATGCGCAGTCGAGTTCATTAGTCATTCACGATAAGAGTTTTCAGTCTCAACACGTTTTTGCTTGTCCCCTTTCCTCTCTTATCTAAAGCCCACCAGTTTTTCGTTTTCGAGTTTGGTGTATCACCATTTCTGAGTCCGCATGCAACATTCACAAATAATTTATGAAACAGCTTCCACACGTGTAGATTATTAAGAAAAAACAGTTTAGCTTGAATTTTCTGATCCGCAACAAAATCCTAAAAACTATTATTATTTTTTTTTTTTTTACCGTCTTTCTCCAACATCCGTTTCATAGGTTTCTTCATGATAATATGTAAAAAAAATATTGCACGTTTGTGTGTGTGTGTGTGTGACCAGTGTGTGTGTGTGTGTTTGAACTCCGATGTTTCTTTTTCTGCTCAAATCACATTATTTTTCACTTACCCTGGGAAGAATTTATTTATCTATTTTTTATTCATTAAGGTTTTTCATGGTGTCCGATCTTTACAACGCTCGTAGAGAAGATTAATAGTTATAATCTTTTCATATAAGCATCGTTGTATTAAAATTGCTTTCATTCTTTCCCCTATTGTATCATGCATAATTTCCAAATACCAGATCTTCGTTATTTGTTAAACGTTACCAGTAAATACTCCCCAATTCTCGTACTCATATTGATAATCCAGATACTAGTTTTTCTTCAATTTTGTTATATTTTGTCTGCAAAACGGCAGAACGGAAAATACATGTCCGTTAACGTATCTCGTCATTTATGTCCTACGGTTATTTCCAATTTTATTTGTTTTGGCAAGATTTTTTTATATTTAGATTTTTTTCGTGGGGCATAGTGTCGCCAGACAAGAAATGGCAACGATTAAAGGAAACAGATAGGAGAACCTCACTGTAGAATTATTTTCAACATCGCTAACTGTAAAGAAAGTTTGTCCATTGAGAGCTTCAAGAATGGTAAGACTTCTCGGGTCCTGAGACTGAAAAAGGCCATAAGACCCAGATAGTACCAATATATATATATATATATATATATATATATATATATATATATATACACATATATATATATATATATATATATATATATATATATATATATAATATATATATTTATATGTATATAATATATATATATATATAGGTATATATATATATATATATATATATATATATATATATATATATTGGTTACTATCAGGATTCTTTTCATATATATATATATATATATATATATATATATATACTATATCTATATACTATATATATATATATATATATATATATATATATATATATATATATATATGAACATCAAGGGGCGTTTTATAAGCTGTCCAACCTTTGGACTTCACAGGGAAGTGTGCGTGTTGTGGGTGGGTTTTTATCTGTATCCGCTCCACTTTTTTTTTCTTTTATGTTTAAATTGTTGCTCATTTATTTAACCTTAGGCTGTGTCACCCAGACGGTTTCTTTTGGCATTAAGTGTTGACTAAAAGTCAATAAAATCGTAAAAAAACATTCCATGTGCAGTCCACGCGGCCCGAAGCTAGCTTCTACCGTACTAAGTGTCGTGCTTGAATGCATTTGGCCAAGTAATCCTGGAGGTCAGTTTTTTGTTGTTCATCAAGTCATTGACAATGAAACTCGCTCCTAGAATATGCTATGTAGTGTAATTCTGCTATTCAAGTTTATCTTTGATTGAAAGCTGACGAACCTCAATTTTGACATCAGTGATGACGGCTACTTTGCCCACACTTGGAGAGCAAGGAGCTAATTTTCCACATTTTGGCCACATTTTTTTTTTTTACCTCTGTTCAGTTTTTACTAGAATATTGCTACGCAAATTATATGACCTCCCGCTTTTTCCCGTATGAAATTCTTACCTCGATATCCATAATCACTTTCAGTTTGTGGCCTCTTCCCTACCTTTTTTCGTTTGCTTCGTGAGTACTATTTCTATTCCCGTAATTATTACGTAACATAGCCTTTTGTCTTTTGATTTATATTACATCATAACTTATTCTCTTGTACCACTCATTTTTTTATTTATTTATTTATTTTACTACGTGTCACTTTCTCCTTTGTGGCAAAATGCGCTGGGGAAAGTTGACCTCCACCGCTTTCCGAGAGAAGGATTTTTATCCGAGCGTCGCTTCATACGCCACAGGGACAGGTTGGACAGGTTAATTCATCATGTATTATGATCATCGTCGTGGAAACCCCAAGTTTTCAGGCCACACAGTTCCATTTGAAAGAGAAAAGAGGCGGGTGGCTGTTTTTTAGCCTCTTTCCAGCTGAATGCCTAAGGGCGACAAGGCCCGTGGAGAGAGAGAGAGAGAGAGAGAGAGAGAGAGAGAGAGAGAGTTGATTTGTTTGCGGTCGAGGGTGGGTAAAGAACGGTAATGGTTCCTGTTCAGCAAAGGAAAAGGCCTGAGGACCATGTGTACTTCAAAGGCTTTGCAGTTTTTACAAAACAGTGAAGATTAAGAAGTTAACGAGGGAAGAAGAGTATGTTTCCTAGAGAAGAAATGTTTTGGGATATCGGATTTTTTTTTTTCGGTAAGAAAAAAAATGATAGTGCCATAAAATGATAGCGCATGTTGGTCAATTATCATCGACATAGCACCGGAAAGTTAAAAAAAGAGAGAGAGAGAGAGAGAGAGAGAGAGAGAGAGAGAGAGAGAGAGAGAGACGCTAAACCCTCTGCATAAAATGTTCGTTTTTTCTTCTTTGAGAGATGAGTAGTGGGAATGATATTTTTACCTAGTCCTTGGCGGGATGGATTAAGAAATGTATACTGCATTCAGAAAAGAAAAGTAGATACCAATTTAAGAAGTATCTTATCTGGTATATATTCAGAGCAGAGGACAGTTGGTAGAGACCATTTTCATATATTATTCCATATATTTAGTAATGACATTGCATCCTGTAGTAGATGTTGATTTTGTGTGTAATACCTTTCTGCTTTGTTCTGAGAATATACAGACAATTTTCATGACGCTATTTGTGTTTATGGTAGCGATGCAATCTATCTACCCGAGGCTGATACTGGGAAAGGGAGTAAAGATATAATGTAGCAGCTACATTCTGCCCACTTGTTGCATTTTTGTGTTTATGCCTTGGTTATTTTTATTGGCTTTTATCAAATATTGGACAAGAGCTGACTGTGGTACCATCCAGTGTCACATCCAATTATTTAACCCTCTGCCAATTTAGGGAACGACTGGTCTAAAAGGTTATTTCTTATCACTGTTTTTCAATGTGACGTAATGCTGTCAGGCTCCTGTTGTTTTTATTTATTTTGTTTTTTATCTTTTGTTTTTTGTACGAACATTTGGTGCTGTTATTATAAATCACTAAATTTTTAATCAGAAAACAAAAATAATGGAAAATCATTCTCTCTCTCTCTCTCTCTCTTTCTCATCTCTCTCTCTCGCTCTCTCTCTCTCTCTCTCTCTCTCTCTCTCTCTTATAGGTATAGTACTCCAAGAAAACATGAGAAACAAGTTGAATATTATGACACTCTTCTGCGGCATACATTCATAATTATTATTATTATTTTTTTTTTATTTATTTATTTTTTTTTGGTGGAGCAGACGTTGTCGACCCGGAAAAATTAACTTAGACATTTTTTTTGTTTTTTAGATAGCTCTCTCTCTCTCTCTCTCTCTCTCTCTCTCTCTCTCTCTCTCTCCAAGAAAACATGTCAGCAAAAAATTTTCAATGCATCAGCTCCAAGATTCTACTCAAGAGATAATAACTGTTTTTATTATGCAAGAGGATATTGCAGATATGGAGAAAATTGCAGATTCAGACACAAAATGAATAATTATGATGAAGGAAGAACAAAATATTATGGAAAAGTTGGATTTTTTAATGTCAGAATTTCTGGAAATGAAAAAAAGAAACAACATACCAGAACAGGAAAGAGACATGGGAAAATCCTTATTATTACCAATATTAAATGAAGGAGAAAACACGCAAACCATCATAGTGATGAATGCGCAGGGTTTAGTTACGAGTAACTCAAAAAGAAAAATAGAGTACTTAGAAGAAACTAACCCAAATTGGAAAAGAAAATAGATATAATGAATATAAGTGAAACCTGGTATTCCCAAGAGACTGGGAATGATGATCAAATGAAAGGGTTCCAAACTTATAGATCAGATAGAAAAAATAGGAATCAAGGGGGAACCGCAATATATGGGAAAGACAAAAAACAAGGAAAATATATGAGAAATATAGTAAACTCAGAATGTGAACTAATAGCGGTAGAATTTGAATCTGAAAAATTAATGAACATAGTAATATATAGACCTCCTAATACTAAAGAGTTGACTTAATAATAGAAAAATTGGATGATATATGTAGAAATCACAAGGACTGGACTATTCTCCTATCTGGAGACTTCCAACTTTCCTTTCGTAGACTGGAAAGAACGAATAGGAGATTGTGGATGTACTTATACATATAAAAAAGAGAGTAATAGTAGTGCAGAAGATAAGAGGCAATTCGAAAAGCTATTAGATATGCTACTAGAATACAACATTCAACAAATAAATCACCTGCCAACAAGAAAGGAAAATACTTTAGACCTAGTATTTGTGAACGAGATGAATTATGTTAAAGAAATAATAGTTTATAATGCGAGTATTTCAGACCATAATGTCATAGAATTACCAGTCCATTCCAAAGCAAGTGAAAACAGAGATAAGCAAGAAATGAAAAAGTGGGAAGGATATGGGAAAATACAACTTCTACAGTAAAAATATAAAAATGGTCAGAAATAAATGAAGAATTAAAACAAAGATTGAGATAACATTTTCGTAAGTGATGACATAAAGGTAAATACGGAGATATTATATAAAATATTAGAGAAAATAGTGGATAAATATATACCGAAGAAGAAAAGTAAACATCAGTCATGCATACCAAGAGACAGAAGGATCTTGTTCCAGAAAATCAGAAAGTGGAAAAAAGGTCTTGCAAAAGAAAAAAATGCATGGAAAGTTATAGAACTAAAAAGTAAGATAGAAAATGCAGAACAAAAGATTATACAATCAAAAGAAAATGAAAACGGGACTTGGAAGAAAAAACCCTATTAAATATCAAGCAAAATCCCAAACTATTATACTCATATGCGAAGAAGATGAATAAAAGAAGAATAGAAATAGGCCCTCTAAGAATTGAAGGGAGATTAACGAATGAAAAAAAGGAAATTTGCATCATATTGGCAGAACGATATAGAGAGAATTCACACCCCTAGAATAGATAATGAAGATAATGATATAGAAGTAAGGGAGGAAAATAGTGAATATTTAGCTGACATAGATATTAATGAAGCTGATATTGTGCAGGCTATTAATGAAATTAAAAATGGAACTGCTGCAGGGCCGGATGGAGTGCCTGCTATTTTGTTGAAGAAAGTAGTTCATTCTATCGCAAAGCCACTTGCAATATTATTAAGACAAAGTGTAGATACAGGCAAGATTTATGAAGAGCACAAATTAGCATATATTACCCCTACTTTCAAAAGTGGATCAAGACTAGAGGCAAGTAATTATAGGCTTGTGAGTCTAACATCACATATTATGAAGTGTATGAAAGGGTAATGAAGAAAAATATTATGAAACATTTTAAATAAAAAATAATTTGTTTTAATAAAGGACAACATGGTTTCCTACCCGGAAAAAGTACACAAACCCAACTGTTAGTCCACCGTGAGAACATATTCAAAAATATGAAAAGCGGAAATGAAACAGATGTGGTTTATTTAGACTTTGCAAAAGCTTTTGACAAAGTAGACCATAATATATTAGCGAAGAAAATTAGAAAACACAATATCGTGGATAAAGTAGGAAGATGGTTAAAAGAATTTTTACACAACAGAAAACAGATAGTTATTGCAAACGACGAGAAATCGGATGAAGCCAAGGTAATATCCGGTGTGCCGCAAGGTACGGTGTTAGCTGCAATACTGTTTGTTATTATGATTGAAGACATAGACAGTAATGTTAAGGATTCGGTAGTGAGTAGTTTCGCAGATGACACAGAATAAGTAGAGAAATTACTTGTGATGAAGATAGGAACGCTCTACAAAGAGACCTTAACAAAGTATATGATTGGGCAGAGGTAAATAGGGTGGTATTTAACTCTGATAAATTTGAATCAATAAATTATGGAGACAGAGAAAGAAAGCTATATGCATATAGGGGACCTAATAATGAGACAATCACAAATAAGGAAGCAGTTAAAGACCTTGGTGTAATGATGAATAGGAACATGTTATGCAATGATCAAATAGCAATTCTGTTGGCAAAATGTAAAGCAAAAATGGGAATGTTGTTACGGCACTTCAAAACAAGAAAAGCTGAACACATGATTATGCTTATAAAACATATGTTCGTAGTCCACTTGAATATTGCAATATGATATGGTACCCACACTATCAAAAGGATATTGCACAAATAGAGAGTGTACAAAGGTCCTTTACAGCTAGAATAGAAGAAGTTAAAGACCTTGATTACTGGGAAAGACTACAATCCTTAAAATTATATAGTCTAGAAAGGAGATGAGAACGCTACATGATAATTCAGGCATGGAAACAGATAGAAGAATAGCAGAAAACATCATGGAACTAAAATATCAGAAAGAGCAAAGCAGAGGTAGATTAATAATGCCCAAACTATACCATGAAAAATAAGGAAAGCACACAGGACATTAATCCACTACGCACCAGCATCGATAATGCAGCGTCATATTCAATGCGTTGCCAGCTCATATGAGGAATATATCAGGAGTGAGCGTAGATGTGTTTTAAGAATAAGCTCGACAAATATCTAAAACGCATCCCAGACCATCCATGATTGGGAAGATGCAAAATATACCGGAAGATGTACTAGCAACTCTCTGGTAGACATTAGAGGTGCCTCACACTGAGGGACCTAGGGCAACCCGAACAAGATGTAAGGTAAGGTCTGTAAGGTCTCTCTCTCTCGTATGATGAAAGGTCATTCTAAGCATCATCTCCATAAACTCATTGTGCGTGTTTATGCCATATTTTTCCTTCCTAACAGATAATTTGAAATACCATTATTAAAATGAAATCCATTTTCAACTTTGTTTTGGAGTGAATTGGAGGCACAAATTTGCTATAGGAGGAATGAGTTATGTATCATTAACTGTTATTCTCGGCAGCCAAAACAGCCATTGTTGGGTTCGTTATGGCAGGCGAGAAATGTTTTGATCCTAGAATACACGATGGTTCATTCCAATAGAAAAGTTCATTCGTTTGATACTAGAATTTAGTTCATGTTTTTATCACAGACCTTAGTAGTGTCATGGAATCCTTTCTGCAATAATAACGTCGAGAAGACATGTATTTTATGCGATAAATCAAATATTTGAGAAACCCTGCATACTGCATCAAATAAAAATACGGGTTGTCATAAAGTTCCAGTACCATTCTGAGCAATAAATAGTACTTGTAACGGTACTGGGACTTTATGGACACCGTGTATAAATGTTAAGGTGAAGGACGACCCCTGTTCAGCTGTCCATATCTTCGTGATTATTCGACAGTCCTGTGCTTGCAGACCCAAGAGCTGTATTATTCGTTTGAAGTCATCAGTGTTGGTGAGACTAGAAACTTACACCTGGCGGGTATGCTTGGTACTAAAATAATCAGAAATTGTGCAGAGCCTAACACAAATGAAAAGACTCCTTATCTTTATTGAGGGGGACCAAATTTGAAGGAAAGTTTTCGAGTACATCCTACTAGACTAAAAGAGAAACTGCTTAAAGGGGCCATTTTTCTCTGCTGGCATTACCGTAGGGAAAGGCAGTTTTGAAAGGCCCTTTACCGATGCAAATTTTCCACACAGGATAATATTCTCTACCGTACGTCAGGTATCTTAACGTTAATATTCTTTATGCATTATTTGTTACTACCGCCATGTCTTGAGAGAGAGAGAGAGAGAGAGAGAGAGAGAGAGAGAGAGAGAGAGAGTCTGCTAAATCTGTAAGTAGTGCAGATAAGGAGGCCTCTATCCATTAGTTTTGGCATTAATCCTTTGCAAGCTTTCGTTGTTTACATTGGGTATTAGCTTTAGGCTTTTAACGATTTATCGTGATCCTCTTCGTTGGTAGGACTTTATCACAAATCATGTGTATAGGAGCAGCAGCGTCACAGCACATCGGTGTCTTGAAAATATAAATCAATTTGATTCTGGGTAAGAATTATGCACGGTTGTAAAGTATTGAAGTACACGAGTCGCCTACGTGGTATTTGTTAGTAGACCGAACTGTGTTCACATTTTCTCAGTAATTGCGCCAGCAAAAAACACAGGAATAATTATGAAAAGAGAGAGCTTACTGAGCAAATTTTCAAAGCGATTTCTTAATTCTGTTTTAATTATGTATGAAATTCACCAACCTGCCGTATACAAAGTTAAATGTAAACAATCTGCATAGCTCGCAAAACTCGGCAGAAAAAAAAAGAAAGAAAAAAAAAACATTAAAATTGCTGGAATATACAGTACAATGAAACCGCCGCACGAACAATAACTTCATTTTATAAACATGAAGGGGTCTATAAAAAATCGAATGATCATCGTAATGCAATATTCCGTGGCCCCTGTAACAGCATCACAGGGTCATCATGGGGCTTGTCCGTGTTCAAAGGGCCGCTTCCTTCCTCTCCATTACCGGATGAAATGTTGGGATTTCAGTCACTTCGCTTCCAAAAATTATTTATTGAAAATATGAAAGAAAAACATACCCGAAAAAGCTCTCGTTATGGACAAACCCTTTGGACTGGGTGGTACTCGTTCTGGTGTCGTTTCTATTTTTCCTTATAACGAGACCGTTGTTTTCCGTAACGGTTTATCTTTTGTTTTCCGTTGTATTTGGGCTTTGCGGGAATATAGCTCTCTTTCGTGCAAATCCTGCTTCATATACTGCTTCAACATCTTATTTTGTTAGTGTGTTCCTTGTCTTCTTATTTTTTCTATTTCCTAAATAAAGACTAACATTTTACAGTATTTGTATACTGTATTTGTTTGTATTTGTATTTTCATGTACATTCAATGTGTGTTTACTGTCTGTGCTTTCTATGTTTGCATGCTTGCTTTGTCTTATGTTTGCACTATGTATTTAATTCTTGAAGAAAACCTTTTTTTAGTATTATGTTTTCTCATATTTATATTTATATTATAGTTTATTTGCATGTAATTCATCATGCAATTTTGGTTTGCTTGAATGTTATGTTTTTTGGTTTACAATTTTTTATATGTGCAATATTATTTACTGAGTTATTTTTTTCTTATTTATGTATAATTTATTAAAGTTCATTTGCATGTGATTTATATTGCGTTTTTGGTTGGCTTGTATGCTACCTTATTTCTATTTCCAACACCCTTTTGATTATTTTCATGTGTGATACAATTTAGTGAGTTATTTTGTTTTTTCCTTTTTGTTTTGTATATTTATACATTTATTAGTTTATATTACTAAAGAGTATACATGAGTGCATCATGCATTTCCGTTTCAATAAAAAAATAAATTACATATGTGTATTATATACACCTAATATCTCCATTTTACAGTGGCCTACAAACTGTAATTAAATGTATGCCTACACATATGCACTTGTGGCTAAGTTTAACAAATCAAATATACAGTATGCATTACTTTATTCGAACATGATATTGTATAGAACATTTAAAAATGATTGTAATATACAATACTTAAATTTGCAAGAAAATTAACTAAATTATAAGATATAGCTATTAAGTTTCTGAAAAAAGACAGAGACATAAGGATATGTATTCTTAATCTACGCATGTACCTATTTGTAAATTTGCAATTTAGTTAGCTAAAATTTAAGAATGTCATAAATATAAGAATGAAATATACTGACGTAGTAATTGCAAAATTTACAATCGAATTCCATCTTATATTCCCGTAAACATTACCGATCTGAATGGTTAACCGTTCGCTCAATAGATGGAGCCATTCGTTTCGCATGGGAGTATCTGGCATCCCTTTTTCGCACACTCATTTGAGTGATATTAAGGCTCAGCTTTCCTATCTTCCTTCAGTATACAGTCTTTGAGGCAGACAATTGACAACTGATAAGTTCCAATACTTTTCTGACAACTTTGGAAATTAGTCCACATAATCTTTCACGAGTTTTGGTGAAAACAATGAACAATTTTGTTAACAATTTATTCATACTGTAATAAAAATTTAAAAAGACACAGGTAGGGGAAACGATACCTTGAACGAAAAGCTGATGTGGCATCAAACTTGGAGCAAAAAACAAACAAGCATTTGTCATTTTGTTGTCAAACTTTCACTTGACTCATCTGCTAAACTTTTGTTCCTCTGTGGCATTTTTTCTATATTTCTTTTACATCGTCTCTATGTATGTAACTATGACATCACCTACCTTACGCGGCTCTACATTCTTTGAAATAACCGCGTCACAAATGTATGTGAGCGAACATTACATGGAAACCTTCGGCAGATAAGGCTGATGATGATAGATTAAGTCAGCCTTATGCTGGCACGGGCTCTAGCTCTTCAGCAGCCGGTAATGGCAGTTAAGGCACTTGCATATCTAAGCATTTCAGCGCTGACGTTTAAAATCCAGGAAGTGACTTAATTTGTGCTGCACAGGATAATTTTGGTTTAGCAAGTCTGAACGTTGCAACCACTTAACGATAAAACTCCAAGGTCATGTCAGGTTTTTTCGAGAGGCATAAGCAAAGCTAAATAACGAGACCGAGGATATGTCGAGTATTTGAAAGGGGATGCATAATGGAATAAGCCGTACCTTTCGTAACAACATCACGGAATCAATCAGTGTTTCTCCCCTACATTCCATGAAAAGACAAATAATGGAATTTCCTTTGTTTATTTTCGAAGTAAAAACGAACGGATGGAAATGCAAATTCATACGGAACAATAGAAAATCATAGTTGCAAATCAACCTTTGACCATACACAGAGGAGACATCCTAAATCAATTAAAAAGTCTATTATTCTCCACGTCAGTTGTTGGTTATCTTGTTTATTTGCTTTCCATCTCTCTCTCTCTATCATCATAATCATTAATATATACGAGCATACGCTAATCTAATTAAGGAGTTACTTTAATCACTTTTTGCTATCCACTGCATGTTTGAACACGAACAATATTTCATATTCATACATTTTCCTTGTTTGTCTGTAACATAATTCTTCTCTTTCTTTATTAAACTTATTATTATTATTATATTATTATTATTATTATTATTATTATTATACTAAGAAAAGCTATTACTGGAGAAGTTTGATTTTTGGTAAAAATAAAAGCTAGCAGGAATGATCACTAAAAATCAATATAAAAGGAAAACTCAGACGCCTGAACTTTCCTAAACTCTAAAAAGACCTGCTAACTAAAGTCAGCAAAATTAACATTATTATTATTATTATTATTATTAAAATCCCCATGGTAGCACGAGTCTTCAAATGGAGAAGCAAATCTACAGTTATGTAAATGTACAAATTTAAATTTAAAAAACAGTAAGGATTGCTTTCCGGAATCTGTTCGGTTCCCCTTGTCAATCTGTACATTTACATAACTGTGGATTTGTTTCTACATTATCATTATTATTATTATTATTATTATTATATATTATTATTATTATTATTATTATTATTATTATTATTATTATTATTATATTATTATTATTATTATTGTTCAGTAGATGAAACCTATTCACATGGAATCATACATTATACAAACAAAGCAACCACCATTACATACCTTGTCCCAAATCCTTAAATTCAATCTCAGGTAACATCGTTCAATGATCTTAAGTAGTCCCCGTAGGAGGGTAATGCCGTCTGTACACTCCACGCGGTGCACTGTAGGCATTACTTGTGGTTATTTGCAGTGTGCCTTCGGGCCCTGGCTGCAACTCCTTACGTTCCTTTTACTGTACCACCTTTCACATTCTTCCTTCCATCTTACTTCACTTCTTCTTACAATTGATTCACAGCGCAACTGCAAGGTTTTTCCCCCTGTTAAACCTATCAAAATGATTCCTGTCAGTTTCCGTTTCAGCACTGAATGACCTCATAGGTTCCAGCACTTGCCCTTTGGCCTATATTCTAAATTCAATTCAATTCAATCATCCTATTGTGCAACAAGCAAGCTTTGTTAAATAAAAAACTTGGAGCATCAAAATTCAAATTTTTATCAACACTTGTTCAGTGATACGATGAGGATTCAGTACCATTTTAAAACCGAAGGTACTATCATACATATGTAAAATATATTAAAATCTCCATAAAAACGCACTTATATATCCTGAAGAGGTAAAGTTATAATATATCACTTTTAAATTGTACCTAAAAATGACATGTGCAGCAAACTTTTCCTATAGAAATTATGACATTTTGAATAAATAGTACCACGGGATCCACTGACGAGCTATAACAGAAACTGTTTAGAAAAGAGACTTGTCCTGGAAGCACATAGAAAAAGAACAGGGAAGTAAATTTAATGAATTTAACTGGGTCACTGTGTTTTTGACCAAACCTGACAGAAAATAGTTCGCGAAAAAGGAAGGAAGCCAGACAATATCCTTCAGGCCTGCGACTCTATCCAGACTTTTATGCTTTTCTCTGTAGGTTCTTTCACTGGGGGACGTCAATTCTTTCTCTTAAAATTCTGGTTATTTAGACTACCTATTGCTTTTACGATATCCTTTTCTTTATTTGTACGTTTTAATGTCTTTGCAGGCTTCTTTCTTTTACTTCTCTCTTTATCTACTCAATCTATCTCTAATTTAATAACTGCAGATATTTTACATTTATATATTCCTGTTTATCACTGCACATTTATATACAATTTAGTTTTTAACAAGAGTCTTGTCATAAAAATATTTCTGATAGGTTTGCCGTTGCCCTTATGTTTTCAAATTCTATTTTTTCAAAGCCTGTCATTTTTTTTTTTAAATAAGTTGATTTTATGTTCATGACATACAGTTTGAAAACAAATATAACAAGACCCAGGCAAGTTCAATATACCACTATTACCTAGATTGCAAAACGAGGAAAAGGATCACGTGCATTTTATTGCGAGTAATAAGAATGAGAGCAACGCTCGCTTTCTCTTCAGAATTCGATGAGAGGAGAAGGGGAACACGAGGCTTGAAACCTAAAACCGAATGAATACATCCCTGTGATTTCACCCTGCCTGTAGGTACAAGGGTGCAGACCCTACCTACGCGCAGCGGTCTTCCATTAATATCGCAGTTAAATTCCTCGACCACGCTCGCTGGAATTCTGTAACATTTCTCGATTAATCACGCAGTATGAGAGCCTACAGTCGTGCTGTTTGTACAAGCACAATTTCACATATACACTTGGAAACGCTTATAGGGTTTGAGAGAAAGAGAGGAGAGAGAGAGAGAGAGAGAGAGAGAGAGAGAGAGAGAATGAATTTGAACATATTACTACACCAAACTTATTTCAAACAGCAAGCGAAACTTAGTGACTGAGGGAACTTGATCACAATACACATAATAAGACAGAAAGGAGTCGTATGATTTTATCTAATAAACTACCACGAAGAAAAAGTTTATAGTTCATTTCTAATTTATATACATTATATATATATATATATATATATATATATATATATATATATATATATATATATATATATATATATATATATATATATATATATATATATATATATATATATATATATATATATATATATATATATATATATATATATATATATATATAATACGCACACACACATATTTATATATACACATATATATGTGTATGTATATGATATGTTTACATTTATTATATATATATATATATTATATATATATATATATATATATATATATATATATATATATATACGTGTATACATATGTATTTATACACATATGGATGTATATATAGCCGTCGAAGTTAAATAATTTTTCCAAGAAAAAAAAAACAGACCCGGCTATATCACTGTAAGGAAATGACGAGAGTTTTCCGCTTAAGGTTAAAATATGTCAGTTCTAGAGAGCATATTCCTGTAGCCTTTGTGAAGAGAAACCCCACAAAATGAACCACATTCTGATTTCTGAATGTGGTATATACAGTACATATCCCCCCGCCAGGCATCGAACAGCAGGTATACATACAAACGAACGAACTTACAAGAATCTTGTTCTTCTCGGTAGGGCATTGGATAAAAGCCTGGCCCTTTATTCAACTAACATCAGGCCGAGATTTCAATCTTTCATTTCCTGTTACCGATTCTAAGTTTTTATTTACAAAATGTATCTAAGATATTAGAAAATTTGAAGTGTAAGTGACACTTGCGCGACCGTTGTAATTTCACATCCACGTGTGCGTGCATACATATACACACTCGCAGCCACACAAACAAATACACACACACACACACACACACACACACACACATATATATATATATATATATATATATATATATATATATATATATATAATATATATATATATATATATATATATTTATTTATTTAACCTCGGTTTTCCCTCAATCTAAGCTTTAGAGAAATTAACAGCATCCTGTCCTTCCATAACAGTAAGACGAAACTGTCACGGTATGATATAACGTCTAATATATACTCCAAAGATATGATTTGGTGATATTGGAGTCACACTACGCTTGCTTGCACACACGTACGTACACACTCACAGCCACACACACGCACACACTCATACATACATATTCACACACACACACACACACACACACATATATATAATATATAATATATATAGATATATATATATATATATATATATATATATGAATATGCATGTATGTGTGTGCGTGTCCGTGTGTGTGGCTGTGAGTGTGTATGTACGTGTGTGCAAGCGAGCGTTAGTGTGACTCCAATATCACCAAATCATATCTTTGGAGTATATATTAGACGTTATATCATACCGTGACAGTTTCGTCTTACTGTTATTGAAGGACAGAGGTTAAATATATAACTGATTCCCGTTTTTAAAATTCATTCAAATTATTCCTGGAAGACTCATATTGTCCGAGTGCCACTTGGAGTTCGCTAGGTCAGTAAGAGCATCATAGTTACTATAGTAGAGTCACATCAACTGTGCATTTGATGTCTAGGCCAGTCCCCTACGACGCTCCTGATTGGCTGTTGATAAGCCAATGACAGGGCTGAAAATTCTCAGTCTCCTTCGAGAGTTCACATAAGAAAGATCTATGTTCCACTTCTCCTGATTGTTTGTGTGGTGTTTTTACGTTGCATGGAACCAGCGGTTATTCAGCAACGGGCCACTTCTGAGGGATACGTCTTTCAGCAGAGGGGGAGCATAGACCCTACATATGTGAACTCTCGAGAGAGACTGAGAGTTTCCAGCCCTGTGATTGGCTTATCAACAGCCAATCAGGAGCGCCGTAACTGTGAATATCACATAAAGATGAACCTATGAAATTAGCATAGGAATTTAAACATAGCAGACCCGCCTAAGCGGACTGTAGACGTAATCTTTTTATACAAAGACCATAAAAAACATTAAAAATACCTTTTTTTCGAACCATTTAACGTAACAACTTTAGGTGAGGAGGAAATGTGAAAGACCCGTGAAAACAGGTAATGCAAATGAGTGCAACATACTGACAATATTATATTTACAGTGCATATAGACATGCTTTATAGTCCATTTATTTGCCTGCTTATGGACAGAAATAATATTGGGTACTCCAGAATTAAAACACTGCCAGCTTTGTCCACAGAACCAGGTAACTTCCTCTTGAACTCTATTTGTCTTCTATGCAAAGTCATTCACGCTCTGAATCTATCGTACCACTAACACAAAGCCTCGCAATCTGGGCGCTCCATTCATCAGGAATGAATGTGATCTCTGGTTTGGGATTGAATCCAAGAGGAATCATTTATTCCTTACGAGAAGACGAGAAAATGACCAGAAATATCAATCATGAACAGATAAAGAGCTTAGATCATTATTCATGTAATAACGATAAAATACAGAATAAGAGGGAAGCTCATAAGCTCTTTGAAAATGGGCTTATTCTTATTTTAAGTGACTAGCACTTCGAAAACAATCGTACATCATAAAACTGAATTGTTCGCGAAAAAATCAACTATCCTTTTTGTTTTTGCTTACTTTTCGTCTGAAACACTTTTAAACGCGTTACAATGCAATCAATTCGCATTACTTTAAAACCATTACTTAACTTGTTACTGTTACTGGAAATAAACGAAAAAGGATCAACAGAACTTTGGTACGTAATAAATACATCAAGAAATGTAGTTTGATATAGTTATTATAACTTTCAGGCGACGAATAGCTTAGACATTTAGTATATGGCTTTCGTGAAGGAAGATGCAAGGTTGAGATTAAGAGGCCACTGGGAGGTAAAAAAAAGTTGAGATTAAGAGGCCACTGGGAGGTAAAAAAAAAAGGTTGAGATTAAGAGGCCACTGGGAGGTTAAAAAAAAGGGTTGAGATTAAGAGGCCACTGGGAGGTAAATAAGGTTGAGATTAAGAGGCACTGGGAGGTAAAAAAAAAAAAAAAGGGTTGAGAATAAGAGGCCACTGGGAGGTAAAAAAAAACGGGAAAAAAGTTTGTTAACAGTAAAAAAAAAAAAAAAAACAAAAAAAAAAAAAACTATTATGGTAATGAGTGCCACGTTTGAGCCTCTTCAAGAAAGCGCAATCTAATTCGAGGAAAGAGAGATAGATAGATAGAATATACAATTTAGGCCGAAGGCCAAGCGCTGGGACTTATTGATATCATTCAAGTCTGAAAGGAAAATTGAGAGCAACAGGAGGAAAACCTCGCAGTTGCACTGTGAAACAAGCAGGCGAAGGGGGTGTAAAGTAAGATGGAGAAAAGAATATGAATGGAGGTACAGTAAAAAGAACGATAGAGGTCGTAGGTAGGGGACGCTGCAAAGTACCTTAAGTAATCCTACAGTTCATGTCTTCTTAATCTGTCTGTCTGTAAGTCTAAGAACTGTATACAGTATGTACGGTTCCAGAGAGAGAGAGAGAGAGAGTTATCGGTGACCTATAAGACTAAGAAAAGAAGCTTAAAATAAATATAAATAAGATTCTAGGATCTAATGAATAGAGAGAGATGAATCAACTGTCATTTCATTAAAACTGAATGAACCTGCAAAAATCATTTCCTTTGTCTCTTCATATTCTGTAATGACGCGTCATAGTCGTTCAGACTACTGCAGACAATATTTACTTTATATGCAGATAATCTCCAGAAAAGAATAGTACATCTAATAGTAAAATAGATAGACAATAATAATTGGTAAGTCTTATCTATCAACAGTTTCAAGATAAAAAATACCTGAACCGAGAGAAGACAAAAAACGCGATATATAAACTTCCGCGTCCAGAATGCTAAAGGACGAGAAAGATGAGATATTCCTCGGTCCGATAAATATCTTCCATTCGCCCGATCTTTTATGCAGCAGCTTCCGAGCAAAAAAAAAAAAAAAAAAAAAAGGCGAATTCATGCATAATGGCCTCCGGGGCTCCGATGTCAGCATAAAACTCTATTGTGATTCACCGCCACATTTTCTTGACGCGTTGTTGATGCTCTTATGAAGAGGAAGCGACGAGCCCGTCAGGGGTTTGACGTTCCTTTCCGCATCATTATTTTGACGACTTAAAAATATAATGCATGCGTGTAGTACATGATTTTCTCTCTCTCTCCTCGCATGCTCCTCTCTCTCTCTCGTTCTTCTTTCCCTCATATGTATGTATATATATATATATATATATATATATATATATATATATATATATATATATATATATATATATATATACATATATATATATATATATATATATATAGGTATATATATATATATATATATATATATATATATATATAATATATATATATATATATATATATATATATATATATATATATATATATATATATATATATATATATATATACTAGTACACATACATACATACACACATTTATATATATAATATATATATATATATATAGTATATATATATTATATATATATATATATATACATATATGTGATATATATACTCATTGAGTTTGGTGTGCTTTTACGCATATAACACGTTCGCTAGTCCCTTAGTCCTTTAATTAGCAAAGTTAAAGTAAAGTAAAGTCGGGGCGTAGTAAGTACTTGTATCAATGACAAGAAGAAATGCCAGATACTGTTGGGAACATTAACTCTTTGCATATCAGTGGTTGCAGGACTTGGACAATACATACAATCCAAGAGACCAGTATTATCATAATGAATAATTATCAGTATGCCACTGAAGATGTATTAAAGTTTAAAGTAAAAAAAAATATAGCTCCGTGGAAATGGATATCAAAACCTCACTGAAAGCTTGATTCAACTGCCATACAACCTGCAAGCATTATCGCATTATCGTAAAGCTGATATAAATTAAGACATGTATAAACAAATATATTGTTTGTTTGTATGTATGGTGTTTTTACATTGCATGGAACCAGTGGTTATTCAGCAACGGGACCAACGGCTTTACGTGACTTCCGAACCACATCGAAAGTGAACTTTTATCACCAGAAATACACATCTCTGACCCCTCAATAGAATGCCCGGAATCGAACTCGCGGCCACCTAGGTGGCACGCCAACACCATACCGACCACGCCACTGAGGCGCTTTATAAACAAATACAGGGCAATATGAATCGTTCCAGCATCAGTAACGGCAAAACATCTAGTGCCAGGACCAGTGGCACCAGAAAAGAAAACACATCACAAATGAAGGGCCAACGTCTACCTTCCCTGCCTTTTTCTCTAATCTAGTTGTGAATATTGCCAAAATAGTCAAATTGCGTTTTTTTGTGACCTTTCTTAATGAAAGAAATAGATTCGAAATGAAAATTTGGTACGCGATCAGTTTCCCCAAGGAATTTCGAAAACCCTACCCGAAACAAGAAAAAAATTATGAAAACCATGATTATAATGTAACTTCAAAATTTGAAAATATCGTTTCTTAGTCATTTGAGTTACTACATTCCCAATTACTGACACGTAAAAAAAATAAAGACAATCTAAATTATGCGAAAGCACCAAGAGAGAGATATTTAGAATTTACCCTGAATACCAACTAACAAGGAAAAAACGGAACAAAACTCTAATGACGACGATTTACTGCTAATGGAACGAAAGGAGGTAAGTGTGGTAAGAGGAAGACAAAAAAAAAAAAAAGAAAAAAAGCAAATGCGAAATACAAGGGAACATAAACATAAACAAGCATGGTTATAAAGAGATTGAGCTTGCAAGGCAAACCTCGCCCCAACCCCCCCATGCCCTCCCCCCAACACACTCCCGCCTTTCCCACCACCCGAAAAGCAATTACCAGGAAACAAGCGACGGATATTGGAACAGAGAGAAGAGAGAAATGCATTGGGTTGGGGAAAAATGCACAACGGAATTGTTTGCATTATGCGATGGAATTACAAACAAGTGTGAGGGACTGAGACATCTTATATCTCACCAAATCAGTTCTAGTGTTACGAAATGAGAGAGAGAAAAGAAAGACGATACACAGGAACTGTCTCAGCATGCAGGTGTGGATACATCTTTAAGTAATCGTATATGGAGAGAGAGAGAGAGAGAGAGAGAGAGAGAGAGAGAGAGAGAGATTATCATATCATCATTATCATTATTCAGAATCTTCCGGGAGTCTGAATAGAATCTTCCGGGAGACTAAATACAATCTTAAGAGAGACTGAATAGAATCTTCTGGGAGACTAAATAGAATCTTCCGGGAGTCTGAATAGAATCTTCCGGGAGACTAAATAGAATCTTCAGGGAGTGTGAATAGAATCTTCTGGGAGACTAAATAGAATCTTCAGGGAGTCTGAATAGAATCTTCCGGGAGACTAAATAGAATCTTCTGGGAAAACTTAATAGAACTTCAGGGAGACGAACAAAATCTTCAAGGAGACTGAATAGAATCTTCAGGGAAACTGAATAGAATCTCCAAATAGCTGAATAGAATCTTCCGGGAGACTAAATAAAATCTACAGGGAGTGTGAATAGAATCTTCTGGGAGACTAAATAGAATCTTCAGGGAGTCTGAATAGAATCTTCCGGGAGACTAAATAGAATCTTCAGGGAGACTGAATAAAATCTTCTGGGAAACTAAATAGAATCTTCAGGGAGACTGAACAAAATCTTCAAGGAGACTGAATAGAATCTTCAGGGAGACTGAATAGAATCTTCAGGGAGACTGAATAGAATCTTCAGGGAGTCTGAATAGAATTACCTTTTTTTATATGAACCACCACCGAAATATAATTCTAGGATGAACACCGTAAACCAAAAACAGAATACCTGTCAACAGGGGGAGGGGAAGGAAGTTGGGGAAGGAGGAGGGTGAAGCAATATAGGAATTCTTGGAGCCCTTCCTCTCTCTCTCTCCCTCTGAAAATGGATGTATTCATAAGGGGGAAATATGAATTTAAATGTTCTGCTGAGCGTTCAGCGTCGGAGAAGATTTTTATTGAGATTTCCAACTTATACGAACCCTTGCCTCTGGTCGTGGAATTTGCATTCATGAATCTAAAAGGCAACTATCTATGTATCACTTCACCTCTGGGATATTGTAAATCTTCTCTCCAGATACTTAGCTAGTCTTTGGATGCAGTGATAAAAAAAAATACTTAACGTTCGCATCTAAGACCATTTTTTAAACATTACTGGATAAATTTTACCGTGTGGAAAGGTTTTTTTTTTTTTTTAATGATTCCCTTCGGAGGAATTCACTTCCACTTTTGAAGTTTCACGTTCTCTAAAGTTCGACCTCTTTTATCTAGAATATTCATCGTCACTTCAGAGAACACGTTCCATATGCAATTTTTTTTTATCTTTTGATATTTTCTTTACGTGTGACAAAGTCTATTTGGACAGCCATGCCCATGACGACTTCTACACTGTAAAATATGTATCAGTCAAAAGCTATAAAGACCAATGAACTGAATTGAATAGAATATAGATTTAGGCCAAGATCCAAACACTGGGACCTATGAGGTCATTCAGCGATGAACAGGAAACTGACAGTAAGCAGGTTTGAATGGTGTAACAGGAGGAAAACCTCGAAGTTGCACTATGAATCAACTGTTGGGAGAGGTACGAAAGTAAGATGGAGAAAGAGAATACGAAAGGAGGTACAGTAAAAGGAACGGAAGGGGTTGTAGCTAGGGGCCGAAGGCACGATGCCAAGAATCTTGACTGCACTGACGGCACTACCCTCCTACGAGGGAAGGACCTATAAAGAATAGCTGTTATGATGATCAGTGGAAATAGTGACAAAACAAACATGAGAAAACTCCATGTCTTACAAATCTGAAAATTAGCTATCGAGGTGGAGATTGGTTAATTTCGAGTTCGTTCACAAAACTCAGTTTCGATAGGAATATGAACAGCAGAGTCGAAATCAATTTATGTCTCTCGTGGTAGATTTGCGGATATGTCAAATGTCTACCTCTGTATCAAACACAAAAGAGGTAAGTTCGCTTCCTGGTAGAGCCAGATGCCCTCATCATACGTAATTCCCTCTAAATGTGAGTAATTGCCAAGGTAAACTGAATTCCATGCTATGGGTGGTCTAATATTCTAACGTTATGAAAAGTCATGGAGTTAAATTAAGCGAGACAAAGGTATAACTTCCCACTCACACAACATGACATACGTGGCTCGGTGGTATTAATATATATATATCTAATATATATTATAATATATTATATATATATATATATATATATAATATATATATATATAATATATATATATAAACGTATGTACGCATGGGGATTAACGGTGTGATCTGAAATATAAACTTTGCTCGGACACACACACTCTCACACGTACAGACGTGTACTACACACATGATATATAAGTATATATATATTATATATTATATATAATATATATATATATATATATATATTATATACATATATATATATATAAAGATAAATGCCACGAAGGAAAAATAAACGAAGGAGTCTGCGAGATCTTTCGGCTGACAAGCCCTTACTGAAGCAGCTACTGACAAAAATACGAGGAAAGACAATACAAGAAGGTTCGTATAACTGACAGATAGGGATTATAAAAAGGATTAGTGCCTAGAATCCGACACACCTGGAAGATAAGAAACCTTCCCAAACAAGCATAAACAAAGAGTGCAATTAAAGGTTTAAGACAATCATCTAAGATACAATCTCCGGACAATTAAAGGATTATAGGGTGACAGCTATACGGAACCTGGTAGACAAAACCATATTCACAAAAAATGACAGACATACATTACAATAAATTTTTTTTTTTTAATAACTCTAAGGCACTGATTTTTATTTAAGTCAGTAATTATATATTTGAGGTCATTCTTAAACATGTTACAGATACAAGGGTCTAAATGAAAAAGGCCACGACTAACATTGAAATTACAATGAAAAGTAAGTTGTATTAAAGCAGATTCTAAAAGATTTCGTGATAAGACATCTCTTGACCGTGCAAATTTACTGAACTGTCAATCCAATTAATTCGGTGGTTGTTTTCACTTAAATGAATAAATAATGCTTAGATTTTTGCCCAGTTTTTACAGAGTATTTATGCTGGCTTAGCCTTACTATCTAAGCCCTTGCTCGACTGTCCGAGGTAGAATGAGGGACAATCCATACATGGAATTTTATATATTATTGTTGTTGCTTTCTCTGGGGCCATTTTTTATTAACATTCTTTTAGTGTGTTATTATAGGAAGAAACAAGGTTGACATTAAAAGCTTTTAACAATGGTTTAATGGTTTCAAATCCGTTAAAATAAGGCAAACTGAGAATGTTCTTAGAATTTTCTTTCTGTGGTTGTTTTCAGTATAAAACTTTTTGTGGGCTTTATTATAACAAATGTCTAATATATGTGAAGGATAGCATAAATCTTTCCCTATTTTTCTTATGTATTCAATTTTCTTGATCCAAATATTGTGACTGACAATTCGTAATGCTCGTAAAAACATAGAGGAAAAAATTGATATCTTTTTATATTAAGATGGTGGCCTGAGAAGAAATGAAACATAAGTTAAGTTGTTAGTCGGTTTCCTATAAATACTGAATTTACATTGAAATGGTTCTCTATGTATCAAAACGTCTAAGAAAGGGAGGCAATTGTCTTTTTCTAATTCTAGAGTAAACTTAATCGATGGTACCTGGTTATTTAAGTTAGAGAGTAAATCATTTACATCAATACCGACAGGAAGAACAGCTAAACATCATCATACGTAACGATACCACTTTACAGGAATATGAATGATATTAGGTAAGTAGCGTTTTTCGAAGAATTCCATATACAGGTTTGAGAGCAATGGTGATAAAGGATTTCCCATTGCCATGCCAAAAATTTGTTGATAAAATTCACCATTGAATATAAACTTACAATCACAAATGCACAAACTCGTGAGTGAAATAATGTGACTTATAGGTAGAGGTAATTCATGCTGAGTTAGTTCATTGCTAAGATATTCTAAAATAGAGTCCTATAGGGGGACTTTAGTAAAGTCCCCTATAGCTCTATTTTAGAATATCTTAGCAATGAACTAACTCAGCATGAATTACCTCTACCTATAAGTCACATTATTTCACTCACGAGTTTGTGCATTTGTGATTGTAAGTTTATATTCAATGGTGAATTTTATCAACAAATTTTTGGCATGGCAATGGGAAATCCTTTATCACCATTGCTCTCAAACCTGTATATGGAATTCTTCGAAAAACGCTACTTACCTAATATCATTCATATTCCTGTAAAGTGGTATCGTTACGTTGATGATTGTTTAGCTGTTCTTCCTGTCGGTATTGATGTAAATGATTTACTCTCTAAATTAAATAACCAGTACCATCGATTAAGTTTACTCTAGAATTAGAAAAAGGACAATTGCCTCCCTTTCTTAGACGTTTTGATACATAGAGAACCATTTCAATGTAAATTCAGTATTTATAGGAAACCGACTAACAACTTAACTTATGTTCATTTCTTCTCAGGCCACCATCTTAATATAAAAATATCAATTTTTTCCTCTATGTTTTTACGAGCATTACGAATTGTCAGTCCACAATATTTGGATCAAGAAATTGAATACATAAGAAAAATAGGGAAAGATTTATGCTATCCTTCACATATATTAGACATTTGTTATAATAAAGCCCACAAAAAGTTTTATACTGAAAACAAACACACAGAAAGAAAATTCTAAGAACATTCTCAGTTTGCCTTATTTTAACGGATTTGAAACCATTAAACCATTGTTAAAAGCTTTTAATGTCACCTTGTTTCTTCCTATAAATAACACACTAAAAAGAATGTTAATAAAAAATGGCCCCAGAGAAAGCAACAACATAATATATAAAATTCCATGTATGGATTGTACCCTCATTCTACCTCGGACAGTCGAGCAAGGGCTTAGAAGTAAGGCTAAGCCAGCATAAATACTCTGTAAAAAACTGGGCAAAAATCTAATGCATTATTTATTCATTTAAGTGAAAACAACCACCGAATTAATTGGATTGACAGTTCAGTATTGCACGGTCAAGAGATGTCTTATCACGAAATCTTTTAGAATCTGCTTTAATACAACTTACTTTTCATTGTAATTTCAATGTTAGTCGTGGCCTTTTTCATTTAAGACCCTTGTATCTGTAACATGTTTAAAAGAAGACTCAAATATATAATTACTGACTTAAATAAAAATCAGTTGCCTTTAGAGTTATTAAAAAAAAAAAAATTTATTGTAATGTAGTCTGTCATTTTTTGTGAATATTGGTTTTGTCTACCAGGGATTCCGTATAGCTGTCACCTATAATCCTTTAATTGTCCGGAGATTGTATCTAAGATTGATTGTCTTAAACCTTTAATTGCACTCTTTGTTTATGCTTGTTTGGGAAGGTTTCTTATCTTCCAGGTGTGTCGGATTCTAGGCACTAATCCTTTTATAATCCCTATCTGTCCAGTTATACGAACCTTCTTGTATGTCTTTCCTCGTATTTTGTCAGTAGCTGCTTCAGTAAAGGGCTTGTTCAGCCGAAAGATCTCGCAGACTCCTTCGTTTATTTTTCCTTCGTGGCATTTATCTTTATTTATGGATTTATCACGTTCCTAACTTTCGTGATTCTGTTATACATATATATATATATATATATATATATATATATATATATATATATATATATATATATATATATATATATATATATATACTTATATATATATAATATATATATATATATATATATATATATATATATATATAGATATATATAGCTTCTATATATATATATATATATATATATATATATATATATATATATATATATATATATATATATATATAGATATATACATACATGCGTGTTGAGTGTGTGTGCCCAGCAACTGGTGAAGTGAAAAGTAAACTAACAATTAATAAACGTTTGTCTAGTAACAAATAGATAAAAAAAATTCAATTAAAAAAAATGCAAATTGAGAGAAACAGAAAGCAGTTCAGTTCATATGAAATCCGAGGTATATCCACCAAAAGCAAACTCAAACAGAAAGTTGTAAGAGAAACTAAGCAGAGAATACCGGCCATCATAAGTTCCGTATGAAAAACGCAAGACAAACTTCCATGGCAAGAGTTTGGCGATAGTTCTGGAATAGATACCCACCCCACCCCAACCCACACACCCACACACACAAGAGAAACAGTCTACCCACGCACATACACAAACACACACAATTTTCTAGCTGTTAATGTGAATACTCGACATGTTACGCTATTTATTTTTTTAATTACCATAATTCAGCTTTTTTCAAGTTTGAAATTGATCAGTTTGAAGTATCCAAGAGAGAGAGAGAGAGAGAGAGAGAGAGAGAGAGAGAGAGAGAGAGAGAGAGAGAGTAAAACAATTTGATGAAGGTGGGAGCATTTAACTGTATACACACAAGATTACACAGTCTAAATAATTATGTGTATGCGACGAGGACATTTACTGTGTGTGCAGGACAGAACCCATTCTTGTTTAACTAATGTTAATACCTGTTCCTTCTTAACTAACATTAACCGACCTCGCATTGAAGAAACAAACGAAAATCGCTTTAAAGTCAGCTTGGGGTAAACCAGTAATAATTCTGAAGCGCCCCTTTCAGAAATGAAGCAAATTTATACCGAATTTTCGAAAATCCCCATCTTGACAGATGTCAGCGTGGCCGGTGATATTCATTTCTCTTCCCAACGGTGAAAAAATATTCTATATGTCACACGACTTATTTTTGAATTTCAAGAATAATTTTCTTAACTATAATGGGCCTTGATTAATTCGGAAATGCGAATATATCAATGTAATCAGAATTTTCCTCACCGAATAAAATAATCTTATAAACTGTATCAAAACGACAATGTTTTCGAGAAACAGAAATAAAAAGAATTTTGAGGAAAAAATTTTTAAGAAAATTTTTTTTCGACAAGACTTAAAATAAAAATAAAAATTCTTGAAAATCATATAAGGTAATGACGTCCTCGTCTGATGTGGGTAGTCATTAGAGTACGGGAGAGAGGAAGAAATATAGAACAGAACTGAATACAATCTTTGAAATTCTGCCCAAGGCCAAGCGCTGGAACCCATGTTAGAGGACCATTATTAGAGGATATGGCTTAATATTAAAAAAATATATTCATATATATTCTTCCAATCTTTCATTATCATTTTCCTCTAAATCCTCCCTCCGATGGGTTATATTGCCCATTTCTTACCTTTCATCTATTCTGTATGCTACCCATAGGAAATCCCTTCTCCATTTTTGTATGAACTTTCTCCGTCAACCAGCATATCACCTGAAACGAATAAGGAAATAATGCAAGTAATATTCTACTGGCGAGTTACGATCAAGGACAAACATATTTCAAAACCAACATTTCCTCCTCAGACAATGAATTAAAGGATAAAAAATTCGTAACTCAATATGAGATCGATACTGCTCAGTAACCTGAAATCACGATTTGAATTCTTTTATGTTCATGTATCAGACAATAAGAATATGCAACTAAGCTCTAAAACACTACTGTCATATTGTTGAAATGTAAGACAAATTGAAAGTCTGAACATATGATCATATGAAAAAGGTATACCAATGACTGCAACCCCATTTAATTAAACATGTGTTTCTCATTAATGATATGCAACTGTACAAATCCATACAGCTTTCACTTTTACAATATCATCAATATTACTAATATTTAAAGATATCGCAATGTAAAACAACCCTCCATTTCCCCCGGTGTTAAAATGAATATATGCAATCACTTTTTTAAAACACGCTTTTATGTCCTCAGTACAAAACAGCTCACCTGTGATGTCACACATGGCGGATGCGTCTTGTTCAGGAGATTAGATTAGAGAGAGAGAGAGAGAGAGAGAGAGAAGAGAGAAGAGAGAGAGAGAGAGAGAGAGGAGTATTCTGGTGGTATGAAATACATATTCAAAAGAGAATAAATCATATTTACATACGGAAGGCAATTACGAGGCCTATGCTTTTGTCTAATTGCATTCCTCACGCAAAGAAATTTTATTTCAGAGGGGGGGGGGGGAGATTATTAGATTTTGGTCACCATGTTATGGCATTCAATAGGCCATTGTGTAAAGATGACATCAAAAGCAACATTTAATGATGATAGTGATGATAATATGATAAGCAGTGACTATGATAATGCTTAAAGAAAGTCGAAAATAATTATTTTTACTCGGATATCTTTACAGGAGGAACGATCAGATTATATTTAGAACATGAAAAAATTGTTTCAGTTCCTTGAAAAGGAGAGGGATATCTTTTTAAGTAGGTTACAAGCAGCGTAAAGGGGTAATTACACTGCAGTACCGCTCAAAATGGACGAGTGCAGTCCTAGTCCTAGAGAAGCGGGCACATCGAAAACGGATTTCAACTGACTAAACGTAAGGTCTCTGAAATGATCCAGGTCGATCTGTCCTTGGGACTGGTTCGACTTAAAAAGCCAGTGACCTGCACCAGTGACCAGTATCCTTGGCGTTCGATAAGCCATCTAACGCGCAATAAAAGAACTAGGTCCAGAGCGGTCCGTGGCTACCGTTCACATCAATGACGAACTTAGATAGGTTAAGGAGTCACGCAGGACTCACTACTAGGGTCACGCTAAAAATATGTGAATTCCACCACTGAAAACCTGATCAGGTAAGACCATTTTGGGGCGTCTTAACAAACGCTGAACTCCATTAAAAGAAGAAGAAAAAAACAACCAATTTTAACTGGTTTCGACTTATCTACTGTCACGCACTTCTGTACACCCTCTGCCATTTATCTTTATTCTTTATCTAAGGCTTCACGAGGTTCCTTTACGACTTGCACTGCTCTTTCCCATACATAGGGGCTACATAACCGGTTCATCATAAACACATGATTCTGCCCTACAGTTAGTAGTCTAGATCCCAGTGGTTCCCAACTATTTTTGGCCATGCCCTACCTAATCTCCTCTAAAATCCTGATGCCCCATGTGGTTTGTTTGTTTGTTTGTATGGTGTTTTTTACGTTGCCTGGAACCAGAGGTTATTCAGCAACGGGACCAACGGCTTTACGTGACTTCCGAACCACGTCGAGTGAACTTCTATCACCAGAAAGACGCATCTCTAACTCCTAAGCGGAATGCCCGAGAATCAAAATCGCGTGGAGGAAGCCTAAAGGACCATTAGCTTGTTTAAAACATTCTAGAACTGGCCCTCTTGAAAAGAAAATTACCCCCTGGTGCCCCACGTTGGGAACTACTGGTCTAGACCCCTTCATGCCCTTCCCATCATAACAAGTCTTACTTTTCCAGTGGGAACCGTACAAAACATCTTCCCATGGACAATAATGTTATGCCTCTATAATGTTTATAGCCACTTCTACCACATTCGTAGCGTATTCATGAATTATCTGCTTTTAAAATGAATACGTTCCACTGCATTTAGTTCTTCATAGTAAAAGAACATTTAGCCCCCAGAATGTTGCAAAAACATCCCTTTTGAACTATTTATTTTCGTAAACAGCCATGGTGTGTCCTCAAGCACAAAAATGCGCCTCCAAGCACAAAAATCATCAGACGCGAGATGATTTTCCGAGCAATTCTTTTCGGTAAATACAACATACTGAGGAGTAAGAACCAGAAAAACATGAAGCAAACGAGCATGCAAATGCATAAAAAGTTTCCCGAGAAAAACATGTACGATTTAAAACCTTTACATTCTGGCATCCGGAGAAAGAATCAGAATAAGAAAAGTAGAAAATGAAAATGCTTTAAAGTATTTTGCATAATTGATTGTATTCATTGTACATAAACGAAATCACATAGCGTATAATAAAAGTATTTTTTTATTCATTTTCTTATTGTGTACAGATGAATAATGAACTAGTTATTAGACAAATGAACACGCAGGCCGATTGAAGATGCCCTGTCTCCCCTACCATAGCCTCACATTTGGAAATTAATAGAGATCAAATGTTGGTTCAGAAAGAGCTAAGGCCACATCTGTACATCATGAGGCCATTAATGTTCTAGGATGATCAGACATTTTCACTTGTCCAGTTTATTTATGTTTGCGATCAGTGGAACTTCAGTTTCTGCTAGTGAGCAGAAACTGAAGCACCGGGACCTATGAGGTCATTCAGTGCAGGAAAGGAAATTATGAGTAGGTATGTAGGTTTGAAAGGTGTCCCGAGAGGAAGACCTCGCGGTTGCACTAGGAAACAATTTTTAGGAGAGGGTGGCTACCAAGATTGAAGAACGAGAATATGAACGGGGGTACAGTAAAAGGAATGAAAGGGGTTGCTGCTAGGGGCCGAAGGGACGCTGCAGAGAACCTTTAGTGATGCCTACAGTGGTGAACTAGAGATGGTGAGTTTGCGGGCCACCCCTTAGAATGCTTGGGTAGAGAGGGGCCTGGGCTGATCATTTATTATGTTTGTATGTTTGGGCTCTAATATTATACAACAGCGCAATGACCTGTCCCTTTCTTGACTCTCATGAAAGAGGTGAAACCATTAAACAACTTATTTGATAATTTCAGTCAATATCTACGTGCAAATGAGAAACTATGAATAACTGGCTGTCATTTTACATGGGAATACCTTCATATTGGTTGAGGCAGAAATAAGAAATTATTATTATTATAATATATCGGTAGATGAAATCTATATACATGAAGCAAACACACAGGGGCCATTAACTTGAAATTCCAGCTTCCAAAGAATGTTGGTTTCATCCCTCCCACTGCAGACCCCACACTACAGCAATAACAATAAACGTTTAGATATTTTCACAAAAATAAAACAATAATTTTTAATTCTCCTTACTTTCTAAACCGAAATACTTTGTATTTTTCCTCCAGAGATTAAATATTACTGCTTCCAAATGACTGACAAATTCTTCTGTCAACTTTCTGTTAAAGAGAGAAATATGTGGAGCCATATCTCAATGAGGAAATACTTCTACCATCTCCCATCTGTCTGAAGGAAAATATTCCGTATCCCCTAGACCTAACTTCATTTAACCGACGGAGACGCGTCAAAATCCTTATCTAAAGTGACAGGAAACAAAGAAAGAGACGGGGCAGAACCATGACAAACGAATGAGATATTAGACTTCTGAATTTAGACCCACCCTCGCAAATAACTGCCTCGTTCAGCGTAATAGTAAATGCCAGCTTTCTTACGTTCTTGAAGGACCAATGTTCAAGTTAAGTTTTTGGAACTTGAAAATGTATCAGAATAGCTCAAAGATCCGTTTTAAAGCAAGCAGTTGTTTAATGGTTATATAAACATTTACCTGCTCTTATTCTATTCATATTAGTTGTTCATACGCTGAGATTCACTATAGATAGCGTCAACTCGTTTATCCAAGAATTTTGAATGATTTCATTTAAAGTTGCCAGATGTGTGTGTGTGGGGGGGCGGGGCGAGGTGTGTGTGAAACAAATGTTCGTATCAGAGTTTCTTTAAATGTGAACAAATCAGTAAGAACACAAAAGTTTCATCTACCGAAATAAACTCGTTCTGCACCGCAATTCACTGACGTTTTAATGTATCGATAGATACGTATAAAAAACATTTCTCAGGATAAGATAAGATTTATTCCGTCCTTAATTCGGTAATTTGAGACCTGAAAATAAACACACGACAACGATAATAAGGTCTGGTACTAGACATTCAAAAGCTTTTGAGAAACAACTATTTTCAGAATACGCTTTGTGTTGAAGTACAACCTCCACATTTGACGCCACCCTAGTCGGTGTGTGTGTGTGTGTGTGTGTGTAATAATGGTTTTCCACCTAACATAAAGCTGTCAGTGAACGAGCAATAAATCAACAATTAAATTTCAATGATTGAGTCATTTGGGCAAAAACACGTCGAGTATCTGATATCCGGTTGAGTTTCCATGCAACATGTACGTTGCATGTAATTCAAGGGCTATGTTATTTCAGTAAATAAATGGCACACTTTTACCCGGCTGGTAATAATAGTAGGTCTCTTTTCATCCGTTGACTAGTAAATCACCTGAAAATACCCGCCTATATATATATATATATATATATATATATATATATATATATATATAGTATATATATATATATAGAGGAAAATCATATATAATATATATATATATATATATATATATATATATATATATATATATATATATATATATATATATATATACAGGAAAATCATGTAAATATATATATATATATATATATATATATATATATATATATATATATATATACATGATTTTCCAGTTTTAACATATATAAAAGCTGTCACATAACTTACATGGGACTTGCTATATACACCCCTTAGTACTATCGGGAATTATTTATAAATAAATACTTTAAATACTTGTTTCACTGTTTCATTGTTCTTCAGTGCTACATCAACACCAAAATTCTCATGATGGGAAACATATTTGAAATGATTACTATATGGCAGTACAAGCAGGGCTTTATGGGATATTTCAATTACTTTACTTTCTAATAATTATATATTTCATCGGCATTTACGCAACGCTTCTTGAACGTAACGGTCTCTGATTTCTTTACTCTACTGCTCTGCCAAGAATAAAAATTTACTCAAGCTGAAATATTGGTTAGTCATCTAGTCACGCTACATTTACGCCTACTGCTACTACGGTGTATGAAGTAATCCAAGAGGGGTAGGCCACCGTCATTTTCTACTTCCATTGTGAATTTTGTTCTGATGGGACCAGTTACTTCAACTTACCCATGGAGATATTAAAATTTTCGTTCCTTTTTCAAATACATGTAACCGTCGCCAACATATTTTAACAACAAACGTTATGTCGGATGATTTTGTTTATTCTGCTTTCAAGAAAACCCAGAAACTGTCACGCAGACGATTATTTATTATTTTTTTTTTTATCATTTTATGCCATGCCACCAACAGTAGTATCAAATGGTGTCCTTTCTGTCATGGAGTGGTACCCTGCTACAGAGGAAGTGACTAGTTTTCCGTAGGTATGGCAAGAGCTCAGTAGCCTAGGCCTAAATTATTTCCGAAACTGAAAACTGTTTTCCTTCATTTCATTCATTTATTTCATTTCAAATTAGAGTATATATATTAGTTTTATATAACGTTAATATTTTTTTCCTTCAGTCGATTCGGTAGCATTGTTCTAGACATCTGATGTCGAAATTTTGGTTATTAAATAAACTTTCATTCGGATAACCAAGTAAACATGAACTTTAACGATGCTATTTTAACATGTTACCAGTTCTCTTTGTATTTCCGCCAGGCTAAAAAAACTAAAACTTATAGCTAGCTATTTGTTGAGGAAGTCGGCAAATCCCACCCGAAAACAGCACCATATACATAAAAAAATGATGTTGCTCAGCTGTTAGCGAAATAAGCAGATAGCGAATTCGTATCCCATGCTCGCCCTCTATCTCTCTCTCTCTCTCTCACACACACAGTCTCACTTCACTGAAGTCAGTACCGACTCGGAGGTTGCAGTTTTGAAGAATTTCGGTTATTAGTGTGGCTTTCTGGTGACATCTGGCAATCCTCCGTGGCTTTTTCGACCACAGGCCACGGCACTGAAGAAAAAAAAAATCTTCACTTTGCCTTTTTATGTTTTATTATGAAACTAAAGTTATAAAACATACCCTGCTTATTTATACAAATTAATTTGATTGAAAATCTTTATTTTTCTTCGTCAAAAATACTTTATATTAAGCTGGTGACGTGTAGTTTTCTAACATCACGGAAAATAATTCTACATCGGAAAATATGCATTCTAACCATTAAATCCTAAATAAAGTAAAAAAAATCAGATGAACTGCATATGGTAACACTGCTAAAAGCCAATGTTGTGAAGAAAAAACGGCATCACTGCGTCATCTCTTCAGTACTCTACTGGAAGCCAATCGGTGCAGACTACAATCGGTGCAGACTACAAACTTGAAGCCAATCGTGCAGACTACAAGTCTCTGCCCTCTCCTTGAAATCTAGCAACAAAATTCATTGGTAAGGAAATTCATTCTGGTGTTTTAGTATGTTCTGTAAACCAATTTTAGGCGTCCTGATTTAGACCTAGGATAGATGCGCACGTGTAGCCTAGATCGTGGCTGGCCGACAATTAACGCTTCCGATATCGTTGGCTTATCGTAATGAATATTAAACAATTTTTTAGCAACATATTGGGATGTTTAAACATAAAATCCCCTAATACCTTCTGATGCAAATCATAAACATGCCGATTATACTGATAATATACCAGTACAAACACGTGACAGGCGAGCTTGTATGAAACATGTGTACTCGGATCAAACACAAACCAACGAAGGGCTTTCAATAATTAATGTTTTATCTCTGTATAGCCCATGCTACACAAAGACTTGTGCCAACAAATGTTAAGATCCCAAGATTTTCTTGTCATTCCAACTAATCTATACAATTTCATTGCATGAATATGAAAAAAACTTTATTCTGATAAACCAAAGGTTTATTATTCCACCATCCATCCGTAAAAAAAGGGAAAGAAACCTTTATGATGTTGACATCTAGAGCAACGAAACACTGACAATCGAACGATAGGCCTATGCTACTGTTTTTTTACTGGCCTTTTTTTTTAACATATTTTCATTTAATCAATTAAAACTAATTTCTTATTGTAACCATTATTTATTCATTCTATCTAAGTATTATTCCAATGATTTACTTAAAAAATAAGCCTAGGCTCGCCTTCAATGCCGTACGTATATCATCAACCATCTAAAGGATGCCAGGAACTCGAGATATCAACTTTTGTTCCAGAAATTGATTGTTTAGTAAAATACTTCTGAAACTGTCCAATCACTGAGCTGTTATAATGATCTGAATGCTTAAGAAAAATTATATAAATATACAAATTATTGTGAAAAGAAAACCCCAATACCACCATCTTGCATAAACTAAAATTTCCCTTCTTCCAACCAATATTGAGGTGGTTGCCCGCCAAATCTTATCTGTGAATCAACCACCCTAATTCAAATAGTGACCATAGATATAGAGGCCTAAGGTACACTGTCAAACCTCCTGGTATGCATGAGCATAAGTTTCTGCAACAGACTTTGAAGACGGGATTATGTATAGAGGTGACAATGAATGGCTATCAAAGCAGATTTAGTCTAATAAGAATTAACCAGAAGGTACAAGCCAGCATATACATCAGTTCTGGCAACGGTAAGATTTATACAGCTCTGCACATTACAATATTAATTGTATCCCTATTAATAGTATCATATACAGTAAATTTTAGGCACAGGATATAGGTACGGCAGCCGTATCCCGATCGTGGTAGATATTGGTACGGCAGTGAATTGCGCATGCGTCAATTTCAGACTTCCTGCCGTAGAAATGATATAGTGAGGTGAGGGTACGGCAGATTCTGTCATTGGTGCCGTATTGCGCTCTTGACTTGCTGTAGATACGGCAGTTAGCTATATCCGTTTACCAGTTACTAATCATACTGTATTATGTAAACCAGAGTTCGGCTTTTAGGCGGGACAGTCACGCTCTTTGAACATCTGTCCCCCTTTTTTTAGTTAGCAAAATGTCCCTCCCCCCCTTTTTTTTGTTTTGCTTTTGTGAATTTTGTCCCGTTTTTTTGTACTACAAAAACAACACTATCCCAATTTTAATGGAATAGTGCTGAAATTTTGTTTAGTTTTGCCATTTCACTACCTGGTAAATTCCATCGTCTTCTCCGACAGCTGCAATACCCAATGAAGTGAATTAAAAGAATATTGTAGAGTGTATAAAGGCCCTTGCAACTGCCGATGTCGGGCAGAATAAAGGGCCGAGAAAGTCACCAAAGGTACGATGGTTGTGTATATATTTATATATAATCCTCTTTGAATCTCCTCTTCGGAATTCTTTTCAGGGCCGATTCGATCGTTCGTGACCTACGTATATACCATGAATTACCCAATTTTTGAAAGTTTGAGTCTTCATAGTGTCTATGGCTTTTTTCAGCTCGTTAAAGCCTGAAAACATCTGTTTTTCGGCGAAAACTAATTATTATTCCGCGTTTCATGCTGTTCCGTCACCATTTTTCTTGCTGTCACTGATATGCCCAAAGACTGCGTATATACTTCAGTATATAGTCTTTGGATATGCGTGAGGCGGTAAACAAGGGTTCGCGCATGCGCAATTCACTGCCGTACCAATATCTACCGCGATCGGGGTACGGCTGCCGTACCAATATCCAGTTCGTAAATTTTAAAATCCAATAAAATGATTGTGCGTACTACTGAATATTATCCGTTAGGTATCAGGCTACTAAACCTAGGCTATTGTTAATATTTATGGGATGACAGCGTTGGAGATGACAATTATTTTAGCAATACGGTTGTCAAATTTTACTGCCTGTCAGTTTGGCCCGTGAATAAAGAACGAGAGTAATTAGTCATGACAGTAGAGAGTAAAACTGTAAATTTATGGTGGTAAGAAAGGTACATAACGTCGGCAAATTGATCAACATTATTACCCAAATGTATATCAACTACAGCAGACAGAATAAATTTTGTTATCACTACACATTGTACACATTGTCCTTGATATATGCTGCAAAGAATAAAGATCATTTAGAAATCTTTAAAGACTGCTGATCATAATGTTGTAACACTGCCATATCTGCAAAAGCTTAGGCTTAACTGTAGAAGAAATATACCAGCAAAATGAATTATTTTTATTTTTGCAGACAGTAGCTACACATTGTATTTAGTAAATGGTGCACAAATCATTTAACAGTCTTGACGGAAAGCCGAGAAAACACGTTGTATAGAGTAGAGGGTTGGCTATGTTAGATTTCATGAGTTGCGTAATTTTTGTTTTCTTTTTACAAAGTAAACACACAGCGATGGCGCCAGGCAGTGCACGTCACAAATTGGTTTGGCTATCATAGGCTGTCCAATCTCTCCCTTCTATATCTACGATAGTGACTAGACAGAGAGCACGCGCGTCAGTGGCGCAATTTCAGTTAACGTTTTTGCACGTGTAATGAATTATTATTATTTTATTTTTTTTTTTTTCAACGTAAGTCATGGTTTGATATGCGTCTATTAGAATATTCGAAAAAAAAGAAGTTAATTTCTGCTGAGTACTAAACTGCGACGGTAAATGCAGCTTTGTCACAAGCATCGATTTAAATTTCACTTTCTTTTTCTGTAATGGAACACTGCCATTTTCCCTCTATCTTGAATGCCCCGCGTAACCTCGCCATAATTAAAGTCTCTCTCTCTCTCCCAGGTCCCTCACACTGAGGGACCTGGGGCAACCCGAACAAGATGTTAGGTCTCTCTCTCTCTCGTAAAACAGATATGCACTTTTCTACTTGATATCTACTAACATAAGACATTTTATTCCCTTTCGCTAGACATTAGGCAATCGACTAATAATTATCTATCACAGGCAATCATACAAACAAGGTGCTTTTGAGCTGCTGAGCACGAAAATTTATTAGCTAACCTCCTTTAATAGTATTTTTTTTTTTTTTTTTTTTTTTTTTTTATACAGGTTCTGAAACAGCTTTCCAGTTTGAACCAAGGAGATGATGAAATCCGGCCGGTTAAAAGTAATGTATCTGTTAGTGGCCGTGCTGACTTCAGTAGCGCACGCAGAAAACGTTACCAATGAAGACTTAATTGAACCCGCTGGGAACTTTCACCTGCCCAGAAGCTTTAGATTTTTTAACCCGGAAAAACCGGTCGTAAAGGGGCTTGAAAAGACTAAGGTGTTTGGTGTTATGATGAAATACAAAATCGAAAGCATTGCCTATGGCATCGAATTCTTTACAAACCTGCTGGATCCCATTTTCAGCAAACTAGAAAATGATTCTGCATCGATTAAGACCAGGTTTCCTTATCGAATAATGCCGCATAGCCAATCAGTAGCAGTTCCCTGCAGGAAAGGCTTTCTGAATTGTGTTGATTTTCTGTCATCAGCATACGCATCACATGGATTGACAATAAAAGCCTGGCTACGTAGTCAAGATAATGGCACTCAAATGGCGTTCAATAGAACCTGCACGACTTTGAAAAACAAGAAAAAGTACACGGATACCTTTCTGAACTGGACAGGTTGCCTAGAAACCGACCCGCTGGTTTCTGGGAGTCCTAAGCCACCAGATTTAAGAAGCACTAATGCATCTCAAATAGTCTACGATTATAAATTCCTCTTAACATCTATGCAATTCATGTGCTGGTATACGACACACAAAGTAAAGTATCTCAATGTATCGAAGCCTTGCTCCTATAATCATCTTAACCCCAGTGACTGCGCTTTTGGAGCCTTCTTTGTCCTAAACCGCTGCTGGGAACCTAGGCTCTAACAAGGATATCTGCACAAGTAATGGAAGTACGGGAAAATGCTATGTCAAGTTTGAAGACAATAGGAACTTCCACCATCTCCTTACAGAATCCATTAATGTTACCTGCATTTGCAAAGAAGGCTATGTACACGAAAAAAGGGCACAAAATTGTGTTGGGCAGTACTACTATAAGGAGCTGAATCACTCTTGTGACCCACTAACACAAGACCCTTTATACGTCCCAAACCATGTACTATGCCGCTGTAAAATAGGCTACTTCTGGGACAAAAATAAGACTATATGCAAGAGTATCGAGGAGAAGCCTGATTCTACAGGTCTTACGCAAAATATATTTGAGTCATTCATCAACTTCGCTAAACACCACGCACTGTCAGACCTGGTAGACTATTATTACGGGTTAATACTTGCACTGTTCTGAAGAGAAGAGGTACTGTTAACTCCCTTTCAGTTATGCAAAAAAGTTTTCAAACCTGTTAGACTATTATACGCAGTGTTTGAAGAAAAGGTATTGTTAATTCGCTTTCAGTTTTGCAAAAAAAAAAAAAAAAAAATGGAATAATTTTTGACATTCCCAAAAACCAATCTGTGTGAGCATAAAGCATAAAAATGATTTTGAGTTAGGAGCTTGAGTAATGTTGCTTTAGGATTGACATAATCTCTCAACTTTGAATTATGGAATTGCAAAGTTGACGAAGTCGGCAAGAAAGTGGACCTTGAAAGCAAAGGTCAGTTTGTAATAATAATAATGAAATTTTTTTATTGATTTTCAGACAAAAAATGTGACGTCATCACCTAGCTGAAATGGGTGTATGAAAATAGTCACAACAGCATGATAATATAGGGAATTCCGTTAACTAATTTTATGTTCAGCAACTATTACGATGCATTTAAGCAAGATTAAATGCTTCCGTACAGCTTTAACTTTTCCACGGAGTAATAGAACATCCAAAACGTAATGTGGGCAATTGTTAACTTGGTTCGCTCAAAAGAATGTGCTTTTCGTTCATTTCTTGACTTGAATTCAAGTCACGTTGTATGTATTTTGTGACGCCTCAAATGCTTCCTACGACATGTAAAATGATTCTACATGGCCTTTACAATTAAAAGGACGCGCCTCTTCTTTACTGCAATCAGCTTAACTTCCTTCGAAAAGAAACATCATCATGTAAGTACTTACATTTACATCAAAATGCAGCTGAAAAGTCTTGGCGTTATAATTACCTCACTCTTACTGTAAACAACAACTAAAAGATACTAAGAGGATTGGCCATCACGTTCAGATGGCGTCAAAAGCTTAAAAGAAGTCTATACAGTACAGAATATCTAAATTTATGATGTTAAGTATTATTAAAAGAAAACTGTTAATCCCCTGCTTTCCAATAACAAGGATTTAAGTTACTTCATATGATTACATTCTAGGAATTAACTTTATAGAAAGGTCCCCTGGATCAGTCATTTTCATTAATAAAAACATTTTGAGTTATGGCGTTTTATTTTCCACAATGCTGATAATATTTACTGTCAAATTAGTCTAAGGCTGCTTCCGTACATAAGGCATATCAAATGTAGGAGTAACAGTGGATAAACTATTGTCAGATGCGTTATTACGGTGCAATAGATAAATTCGTCACAAGGATTTCCCACAGGTTTTATCGTGTAGTTTTTTTTTATCTTTTATTAGAGAAAATACACAATATTTTACAATTTTAACAGAATTACATGCAGAATTTTGTTGTAGTTAACTGACCAAAATAGCAAACCATCTTAACCAACACTTATTTCAAAGCAAACAATGGACAGGCAACTATAGTTTCAGCCCTTTTATATATCACCACCTTTGGTATTTAGCAAATGAACAATGAAATATAGTCCCCATATGGTGCCCCGTTTGATTCATTCCTGTAGCGGTTAAGCAAAAATAGTGATTTTCAATAGTTTTAACTGGTTTATACGTTAAAACTAAAAATTGTCTTTGCAAAGACGAATGCTGTTAAAGAATGTAGGATAAGGTTAGGCCTACATTTTGAGATGCAATCTACCGACAAGATACCCATTACACTAAAACACAACGCATAAAAATATGAAATAAATCATGAATTTATGAGTAACTAAACAAAGATAATTAATAGTACTTGTTTGATTTACATGAGACATGGCAATGGTAGTATTTCTTTTTGGTTCACACCTAGACGTTCAGGATTTCGTATAGGGTTCATATTGAAGGCGTACAAAATGCTGAAGCAAAAATTTAGGAGCAATGATATGTTGTGTGAAAGTATGATACTGCGCAACTTATTTCAGTAGCCAGCCTACTGCCATGGCGATTAATGACGTAGGCCTATGGTGAGATATAGTATGTACATGTTTGCGTGGGCAAGCACGCGGGACAAAATATAATACATGACTGTACTAGTGATCTGATTAACAGACTTATTTCTCAAAGAAAAGGAAAAAATACACTAGTCAAGCGGACAATGGTCGTAAGTTAAAGCCTTTGACGCAGTCATACGATGCACAAGTCCAGATTTGAATCCAAATTCTAATCGACACATTCGCTCCAGTTAGCAGACAAAAACGAACAAAAAAACTGTAAGCCCAGGATGTTGGAGAGCAGTGCAAAGGGAAGATGTGGGGATGGGATAGTTGTGCGGGTGTGGGTCTGTGGGAAGTGCAGGTGTGAAAAAATAGAGCGAGTTCACTGGTTTAACTTAACGGTCACGTGTCGACTGCGTGATCTGCTGAAAATCTGTAGCAGTGTTAGAGCCTTGGAGATAGGCTCTTTAATTTTTAATTTGCTGTAGGTACTTTTGTTAAAATAGGTAGTTGAAAGGCCACATTCCGTCTGTTTCCAGAACCGAAAGCAAAGTTCAATAGACAGCGCATAATTAATGAATAAATTTGAAAGGTGTCATAACTGAAAATGTCGCTCACCCAGTAATAGTCCGACGCCAGTCAAAAATTCTTCCTATGCATTTCATCAGGAGACAATCGACGTATATTCCATTTTTTGTCTATCATTGAGAGTATAATAAAATATGGAATATACTAAATTGAAAAAATGGGGGCTAGTGAAATCGTTGTCATACATCAACTTTACACCATTTACAATAATGACAAAGCTATTAATCTTCTCATCAGATTAAGCCTATTAATCTCGTTTTATGTTTTTTTTCTTTTTGTCATATTACAACATATCTAAATGAATGTCTGATAAAGTTATGTTAACCACTGATATATGCCGCACCTGTTTAAATATACACACAGAAATACACATGTATTATATAAGTCTTTCGATCCATGCAGGTAATACTATTCTGTTCCCTAGCTGTCTAGCTGATATGATGGCTAGCGATGTGAAAAAGCGCTCAGATGTCGCGAGTTCGCGCTTCATCATGATAAGTTACTGCTACAGTGTGGGGTCTGCGGTGGGAGGGTGATCAATGGCAATATGTAGTTTAAATTGTTTCCTGCCAGTAATCCGATCTTTCCTTTTTAATTGGTGTAGTGGTTAGTGTCGTGGCATGCCACTCAGAGTTATCTGCTTCTTAAACTTTCCCCAATGAACAAAAAGGACTATTTCTGGAGAAATATAAAGTGAACACAATAAAATGATAAAATTGGAGAAACATAAAATGTAATGGTAACTATTTTACAAGAAGCCGAAGTGGCAATTACAGTGGTGTATATATTGCAATGGTGTAATTTAATCAAGCAACATCCCAGTGATGTCACAATAGAAGCAAGGTGAGAATTTACATGAAAACTGTGTATAAAATGTACTTTATACTTTCGCCTGTCAAAACGATGCTAATCATAGTGGTAACTTACATTAACAAAATCGGTAGACAAATTAAGTTTTGAAAGTGTGTAGCTGGCAGCTTTGAACTCTTATGAATGCAATTCGATAAGAGAGCCTACATATACACCAATATAGTAGGTAAAATTACTCCATAAAGTTGTGGGAAAATCTTTGTCTGTTAATAAACCGCCATTTGAGCCTTTAAATTGAAGTGCCGTATTCATAAAAACTACTGGGTCATTTATAATTTTGAGTTGCAGTCAAGCGAGTGTGATTATTATTATCATTATTATTTTCTTTTTTTACTCCAGTAAGAATAAATTTGCTATAAAATCTCAAATGATCATCAGTGTTACATTGATAGTTGGTTCTTAGTAAAGACAAAATCAGTTTGCTAATTTTGAAATTTATATGAATATCTAGAATTGACCTTTCTCTTGACTAGTCAAAATAGAAGAAAAGATGCTGTCTTAATTCTGCAGAAACCAGTTGCAAGTTTCCAGAGTAGCAATTTCTTTAGACAGCCTTGAGGCATTCTGACAAAATCTGTTGTCAGAAGGTGAACATCACCCACACCTGTAAGTAACCCCATTAGTTAAGACTTCTTAAGGGTGAGGCCACACCGGACTCAGCGAGCGTAGACGTTGCAGGGAAGAGGTTCCCGCGGCAGTTTCAAACATTGCATATCTTATGCGGGTGGCCACAACAAGACTTGACAAGTCAGCTCGAACCTCTGCAGTTGACGCCAAGCGATTTAACAGCCGTATCACGCGACTTGCGCAATTAAAATTTATTTTTTTAGGTAGGCTGAACCTCAACCGCATTATGCAATACTGTTGCCAACGCAGGTAACATGCAACAATTTCCAGTGTCGAGTTGCTGGTATTAAATGGAATTGGTTTGGTTTTATATTCATGGCTGATTAAATATTCATTGAGTCAATGAAGTGCCTCACCAGGTCACTCGTGATGTAGAGCTCTTTATGCAAAACAGCTTGGAGCCATAAACGAGTATTTAGAGAATTTGTCATATCTTTAAATCCTTCATGTATATTTTAGGATTACCGATTTGACAAAGAAGCGTTGGCTTGATTATTAACAAGATACCGGCCCCCGCCCCCCCCCCCCTCTCGCTCTCTCTCTCTCTCTCTCTCTCTCTCTCTCTGTAGAAATAGTAATAATGATAATACGAACAAGAAAACGCCTTAAGATTGAATTTGTCTCGAATGTGAAACATTACACAAAACTAAAACTTTGTCGTTTAATAATGAAAAAGGTCGATTCTGAAGAATCAATAATTAAGTTTGTAAGATTAAACCTACGAAAACCTGTACTTTCTGAATATAAAACATATTTATGCACATCACTCTTACAGTTAAAATCTCTCCTGTGATAAAATATATTCTTAATAAAAATAATTTGTTTATAAATGTACGCCAGCATACCAATATCCCTGAAATTTTAAGGGTGACCAAGTACTAATTATCACCCTAACGAAAATTTACAAATTCGTGCTCTTACGATGACTCGGGTCGTTCTCAACCGTGAAAGCTAAAGGGGAAAAAAGTAAAACGTATCTGGTACCAAGCTTGTTCCTGCACAATGCTAGATCTACGTATCCAGGTCAGTCGGGGCTTGTGATTTTGTACACCTGAGCCATGATTTGTGTTTCGTATAACGGAACTTCTCTAGTGAGGGGCAAGGCAGCCAGTAATGCGCGCCAAAATACGACAGCCAGTAATTCGCGCCAAAATACGACAACCAGTAATGCACGCCAAAATACACAGTCAGTAATGCGCGCCAAAATACGACAACCAGTAATGCGTGCCAAAATACAACAGCCAGTATACGCGCCAAAACAAAGTGAGAAAAGTCTTCCGAAAAGAAAAAAGAAACTTGAAGTATGACTTCCAGTGGAGAAGGAGTCGATTTTTCTTGAGAGCGAATCCATGTCACGGCTCATGAATGGTGACAGAGATCTGGAACAGTTCCCAGGGCGACACCGAAATGACAGAACACTGGAATCTAATGCGGAAATTCTGCAGTAAATGGAGCTGGAACGGATCTTATGGCCTGAAACCTAGAATGAAAATGGGTTAAAAATGTAAGTTCGCTTCTATTAAGAGGCACATGAAAAACAATCTTCATTATGCTTTATGAAAAGGGATGTACGATTGTTAAACGAATGTATGTACCGTAAATATATTTTTTCATAAAAAAAAAAAATATATCAAGGTGTAACATTTTGGATAATCTCTTCAAGTTCCATATGTCATCCTTGCAAGCTAATTAGAGACATACTTTTGCTGTGTATTCATGCAATACACCTTCTCGAGAACAATCGTGCGGATTGTATGTAAGACATCATTTATGTGTTTAAATAATAAAATGGAAGGACATTCAAATCACTGCACTTAGTGTAAATTTAGTACTGTTCTTCATTTTATAATATGCAATGGATGAGACCCTCTTCATCAATAGGATTTATATAAATATCTTCTATTTCACATTGCAAAGTGTTAAACGAAGTCATCATTAACAGACTCACTTGAAATGAGCAAGTTAGCAGAAAGAACCAGAGCAAATAACGAGATCTAAAATCCATAACAAAAGTACTGCTCATTTTCGACAAATAAAATACCTAAATAGAAAATATAACTTCAAAGGAAATATCAGTTTAAACTGAAACAAATAGAAGAAAAATTAAAAAACTTAAAGCGGAAGTTACTTATAAACGGCAAAAAAACTGGGCTTTACTACAAAAGAATTCTTCAGTGCAGATGGAACATAAATACAGAAAGGAATAACAAATAAATCCTGATAAAGAAAAAAAGAGAAAACTGTTGTGGAGGAAACATTAACGTATTCTTTGGGTACCAATGGAATAAAACCAATAGCTTTAGTTTAAGGCAGGAAGTTAATCTTCAAGTAAGCGCAGAAAGAAGTAAAATATGAAATGGGAGAGTAAAATGACACTGCCCCTAAGCTTCCATTTTGCCGAGAGTGAAACCGAGCAATCTGGAGAATAGAGAATTTATTAAAATGCAAGACGGAAATATCCATGAAACAAAAATGAAAACTATGATGTAATTCGAAATAATCCGTTTGTTTGGGTGAGTAAAAGAATGAAAGGTCTAAATGAAATAAGAGAAATAAATGAATCATACCTATTTACAGAGCAGGAGAAAAATTTAAATGCAAAGGTAATGAAACTAGTGTTACTGGGAAAGCATAGAGAATGAGAATTATTATCAACTGTCTAAATGGAACTTTAGTATTATCAGACCTTAACTTATAACGAAACTATAAAATTGGTGAAGAATTCGAAGTACACGAGTGAATATTAACTGCTGAATACGTACGCAAAAGAGTGCAGAGTTTACAATGGAGTTGGAAAATGTTTTTCCTAAGTTTCCCCAGTGACTGGATTAACTGTGCAGGAAAGCATCGATGGTCTGAGAAACTAAGAAAATCTGAAGTAAAATTCAATTTCGGACGAAAACTTAATACAAAGTCTGTACAAATAGGATACAGGATTTTTCTTAATTCTGGTCTGGGTTGGGAAATAAAGTCTAATCGCGAATATTTCCTTTGAACATTCATATACATATATAAATAAAATATTCTCAGAGAAAAACTAATAAATAAATGATGAATAAAACCAATTTATCAATTCCCAAAAATCACTACAAAATAACTTCGTTCCAATACAAAAATATGTTACTAAAAACATTCATATGTATGGCAGCGCAAACCAAAGACAGGTAACAAAGACACACTTACACACTAGGAGAGAGAGAGAGAGAGAGCTCGTACTTCGTAAATCCTTTCACCTTATGCACCGACGCAGCGCTGGCACTTTTCAAGCAAAGCTTCTACGACTCCGGATCTGACCAACTTCGAGGGATTAACCAAAAATAGGACACCGGAAGTTTCGTCCATCACACGTTTCTCTCTCAAAATACTGATTGCGATTTTTTCAGAGCATAAGGAACTCAGTTTTAGGTTTTGTTTTGTTTTTCACTTATCGAGTTAACAAATCTTCGGGATTTCATTAAGTTGGATTAGATTTTTCTGAGTAGGAGGAAGTTTTGAGTATACAACGTTACCGTTATAAAAGACCGTTTAGAATGGCAGAATGCAAAAACCATTAGCAAACGTCACAAACCCATACATATATTTGGAATAAAAAGAAATGCTGATCAAAACTAACTGCAGTATACGACAAAGGAATCTAAGATAATAATAATAATAATAATAATAATAATAATAATAATAATAATAATAATAATAATAATAATTGTTCTAAGGGGTCCATAGTAATAAAAAATGTTAAGAATTCGTGTAATATTTCAAAAACACTTCACAAAACTTTCGAACCCTTCCCTAGGTTCATCCTCAGTATAAAAAAAAAAATCGGACCGAAGATGAACCCAGGAAAGGGTTCGAAAACTTTGTAAAGTGTTTTTAAATTATACACGAACTCTTAACTTTTGTTATTATTGTGGACCCATTAGAACAATATATACACTCGTGATTGACAGTTCCCCCACCCCCCCCCCCCCAAAAAAAAAAAAAAAGATAAATATTTACGAATTACTGAAGACAATCGACTGATATCTACTTATTTCATTTCATATATTATTTATTCTAGAAAACAGTGCAACGTACTTATGAATATCTATAAATATATATACATATAAGTAATGATACAGAACCTTGGTGATAAGAAGTCAAAGTTGACACGAATTCTTAAGGATAACAACTGTAAAGTCAAGCGTTTTGCCCATTTTGAATCTTTGACGCACGCATGCGCACACATACACACAAACATTCCAGCGCACTCACACAAGGAAACAAAATCGTGACTCACGTTGTAAATTCACATTAGTTCAGTGAATTGGCGAATTGTCGTTTATATCTTATTATCTAAAAATTGATCAGCAGTACTGAAGATGAAAGGGAATTCTCAGAACGAATTTTTGAACTTCATGGCCTCGTGGCGTGGTCGGTATGGTGTTGGCTTGCCATCTCGGTGCCCGCAAGGTCGGGGATTCTCGGGCATTCCGACTGAGGAGTGAGAGCTGTGTATTTCAGGCGATAGTAATTCACTCTCGACGTGGTTCGGAAGTCACGTAAAGCTGTTGGTCCCGATGCTGAATAACCACTGGTTCCATGCAACGTAAAAACACCATAAAAAAAAAAAAAAAAAAAAAAAAAAAAAAAAAAAAAAAGTCAAGCAGCTTTAAGGAAAATTCCACTAAAAGAAAAAATGTGTCCACTATTAATGAAAATGCTGGATAATATGGGCTAAAATCTTACGAAATTCCTCCAAATTATGGCATAATCAATCTTGCTTGCCATTTAACCCACATCGGCTAATAAGGAAGTCAGTCTGACCCATTGACCCCGAAGACCTACTACCTTACTTTCTAATTGGGACATCGTTGGCAATTCATTGTTGCTGCCTCTCTGTCGACAAATCACCGCCGGATTGCACATTCAGTATAAAATAGCAAGCCATTCCCGCATACTGCTGCAACTAAATAGAATGGAAACGAGTGTATGACCCAGCGTTATAATAGCTGCACATTAGAGCTCAATTATTACTAAGCGAGGACTATAATAACAGAATATTTCGAACTGCCTATATGCAAAGCAGTAAAGTCAAGAAATGTACGTCACGTCTTATAATTGCATATAAAACATTATCTAACCGTTACGAAAATGTGCCTTGCTGGCAATAATTAATGAGATATAGTATACATTAAAAGGAAACATTGCCAGCACAAGTCATTCTGCAAACATTAATATTACACGATCGAACTCATGTTGTCTGTCTTAACTTATGCAGATATGTCACGTTACCAGGCCATCTTCAAAAGTCTTGACATTATGACGATAAAAAAAATAACACTGGTTAAGGCTTGGTGAGGTGCTTAAGAAACTTAAAGAAAAGGATAAAATTACTGGATTATCTAAATAAAAGCATGATAGAATAAACAATCGCATTACGTAACAAAAGCATAATGGTATGTGAGTGTTTGACATTTATGGTAGGACAACACTGATGAATGTTACGATACTCGGAGGACACTATACGTTAAGGATTTCTGAAAGATTCGAAAGAGATTCTTGCGTAGACAGTTCTCATTTAAGACTCTTAAGGAAGATTTACACTCAACTTTCGCCACTTGCACTGAGAATGCAAAGCTATCACTCCTCAAATTCGGGAAATTGAGAGAGAGAGAGAGAGAAAGAGGAGAACGTATGAAGAAGCTAAAGTAACCTAAAGTTGAAATGGCTCTCGAGTGGATGGCTAAAGAAGACACACCCTTCCTTTCCATATATAATTTGGTCTCATTATCTATATGAAAGTTAAACTCATCACAAGAAAGACGAAGAAAAAATTGCGACCTAGTGATTGCAAATACTAAAATAAATAAAAGTTTACAGGGGTCTCAATTGCATGACAAAAGAAGACATACCTTTCCTTTCCTAATATAATATGTTTTTTTTTATCTATGTGAAAGTTAAGCTCATCATAAAAAAAGGTAAAGAAAAAATTGCTATTGCTATGTAGTGATTGCAAATGCTAACTAAAGTAAATACAAGTTGAAAGGGATCTCAATTGGATGGCTAAAGAAGACACACCCGTCCTTTCCTTATATAATAATGGTCTCATTATCTATATGATAGTTAAGCTCATCATAAAAAAGGTAATGGAAAAATTGCGACCTAGTGATTGCAAATACTAAAGTAAATAAAAGTTGAAAGGGCTCTCAAGTGGTTTCATTATCTATATGAAAGTTAAGCTCATCATAAGAAAGCTAAAGAAAAAAATGCGACCTAGTGATTGCAAATATGTACCCAAACATAGGCAACACGGAATATGAATAGCCACTGCCCTCTCTGTTTACTCGCCGGCGTATTGACGAAAATAGATATCCGAAACAGACCAACACACCTCCAATGCTGTGCCCCGCAACAAGACCAACTACTCACTGCTGACTAATTTCAACATTCGACTACGTCCAAAAGCACTCCATCCACCGAATGCATCCTGACTTTGGAAAACCTTGCTATCAGGACGCCCCATTCAGCTGCAATGAACATCCATGATGGGGGAGAAGGTTTGGGATTTAAGTCACCAGAAAGCACTGACGACAGCATCAGAAATGGCGGTCATGAATAAACATAAGTCGGAAAAGAAATTTCAGTAAACATTCGAGGAAAGAAAACTCAGTTTCTGGGTAATGACGATGTTCGCAGTACAAGGCAATGAATATTGTATTTATATCACATTTTACTCATTCCAATTCTAGTGAAAATTAGATGGTAGTCATCTGCATTTATAGCGGTTAACAGAAAAAAATGCCCATTCTCGCGTTTGTGGCACGAATACGATTATAACCACGTCCTAAACAAAGTAAAAATTCACAACGACCATTTTAAATAAGCATGCATCAAATTATTAACTAAGAAAATTAATAAAGTTGAGTAATCGTGAAATGAGGGAGATCTAACTTACATTTCAATTAAATGTTCAAAGACGACAGATAATAATTAGTAACCAAAAATGGGAAAAAAATGATTCTGGTTTTCCTCATTAATTGAGAGAATTGTACCTCCAAAGTGAAGGACGATCATAAACTTAATAACTTCATATTCACTTCGAAGTTAACATGGGAAAGGTAATATTAAACCAACGCCTGAATATTTCTATAAGCTTAACAAAACATCTCGAAACAGGATGATCAACTTGAGATGTAAACTATTCATGATTCGACGTTATAGAAACAATCTCGCGCAGATTTTATAGTCCTGAGAACAGAAGGAGAGAGAGAGAGAGAGAGAGAGAGAGAGAGAGAGAGAGAGAGAGAGAGAGAGAGAGAGAGAGAGAGAATACCCGAAATAAAACAAAGAACCCAATACAGCATCAAAGAAATACCTCGGCCCAGCCAGGTCAAAGCGCACAAAGGCATCATAATACCGAAACAATAAATGTTGATATCGAAATCCCATAAGGTCAACAATGCTGACTATCACTTGAGAGAGGGTATACAATAAAGTAGATAATAGGACGGGTAAATTGGGAGAGAGAATCCACGAAGATCAAGATAACACTAAGATGGGAGGAAAACATTTGGAAACAAAAGTCGTGAAGAAGGAAAAATGCTAAATTAAATAATAAAAGCATATATATATATATATATATATATATATATATATATAATATATATATTATACCATATATATATACATATATATATATATATATATATATATATATATATATATATAGTATATATATATATATATATATATATATATATATATATATATATATAATACATATATATATATATATATATATATATATATATATATATATATATATTATACATATATATATACATATATATATATATATGTATATATATATATATTATACATATATATATACATATATATATATATATATATATATATATATATATATATATGTATATATATATATATATGTATTATATATATATATATATATATATATATATATGTGTGTGTGTGGTGTGTGTGTGTGTGTGTTGTGTGTGTGTACATAAAGAAGAAATCTCAGCACATTTCCTCAGCATCATCCCCTCATACATAGTGCATGCAAGTCTGGCTCTCTCTCTCTCTCTCTCTCTCTCTCTCTCTCTTTAAAATACATATACATATATATGCCATACACACAAAAAAAAAATATATAAAATTAAATTGCACGAGTGAACACCAACTGAATTGGTTGTAACATAGCGAAATGCACGAGAGAGAGAGAGAGAGAGAGAGAGAGAGAGAGAGAGACGTAAGCATGATATGATAAATATATATATATATATATATATATATATATATATATGTGTGTGTGTGTGTGTGTGTGTGTGTGTGTGTGTGTAGTGTGTAAGTTGAATAAAACTGGGAAAACACAAAGTGGAATACCCGAAATTACAGATTTTCCAGTAAGGATTTTTTGTAACAAATAAAAGAAAAAACATGACAAAGGAGTGGGGGGAAGCAGGTGGAAAACGAGCAACATTATCAAAGGAATGATGAATGCAGCAAATGAGCAGATGGGAATATGAAAGGCTAAGGGGAGTAATTCCGTACCGTACACATAGGCTATAAATATCAACCGTACCGTACCGTACCGTAATGCCAGCCTTGCTGGCAGGTAACAACAGCGTGAATCGTTATATATGTATACAACATTTTAAATTATTATTATTAGATTAGATAGATAGATAGATACAAAAAAAAAATCGTGGCAAAATATACTTAAACTAGTAACATTCAGAGAGAGAGAGAAGGGAGGGGGAGGGGGAGGAGAGGTGAGGGAAGTCTCTCAAGACGGTGTACCAGGTAAACCGTGTTCCAACTGTACTGTCACGCACAATAGTTCGTTCCCTCCGCTGATCCAGAGTGAACACGAATCCGCGACTATGAAACCCCGGAGCAGTTGAGCAAGTAACTAACGGAGCATCCAATAGATGTTGCGCCGTCAGGACAAGGAAGGAGGAGTGGGCAGCAGATAGTTTTCTTGAGCATAGAGTAAAGTATCCTTAATCTATTAACGTTAATTAAGAGAGTGGTCGTAAACATTTTGTTGTTGACGATACTGGGTTTGAGTGTAAAATGTGCATTTAAGGAAATATGCGAAATAGATATGAGACTAAAAGTGCTTAGGAACTCAGTATTTATGAAATTGCATTTCCTATAGATTATTAAATCTTATATACTGACATGACTGTCCACGAGATCGATACAAAACTTTCACCAAGTGTTAACGGTGGTGTTCTGTAAGCAGCAAGCCACCTCTCTCTCTCTCTCTCTCTCTCTCTCTCTCTCTCTCTCTCTCTCTCTCTATATATATATATATATATATATATATATATATATATATATATATATATATATAGAGTATATATATATATATATATATATATATAGTATATATATATATATATATATATATATATATATATATATATATATATATAGAACATCTATATCAGCAAATTAGCAAATTTTCAGTTCACTTACTTTATTGAGGTAGCAACCATACACACAGATACATGTCTATATACTTATACAATTCATGATTGGGCCAACCTCCATAGAGAAAGCGGGCGATGTGGGCAATAACACACAAAAATTTGGGCTATATATAATTTTCTTTATTTACTAAATTTTAGTAATTAAAACAACATGAAATATTAGGATACTTTCACCAATATAACAGGTTCATATTTTGGTGGAAAAGAGAAAGACAGAATCACAGAATATAACAAGACAAAGATGAGTAGAGAGAAAGAGAGAGAGATAACTTATTAATTTCTTTTCTAGATTATGTGAAGAAGCCTCGTGTTCTTATTTTCTTCCTAGCACCAGGTCAGTTGCAAAATACGAGTCATTATCCATTTTACTATATTTCTTTAGTAAGGATATTTTTCATCCTTGTTTTCAAGATGCATTGTAATAGAAAATAACTTAACTCAATTCCTGTGTTTCAAGAAGCAAAGTAGTTTTCTAGTGCCGATGTAGTTATAGCCAATTCTAACGTGTAAAAGAGTTAATATGTTTTTGTAGGAATGTAACTTTTCTCTCCTGATAAAGTCAACTGCCATAGTCCTTGCCGTCCCTGACCATTTCCTGTCTTAGGGAGGGTTAAGAGCCACTAGCTTCTACCTTTGCATTGGAGAGTTAAGTTGCCTAGTATATGGCCATTCGTAGGCTGCAGCTTTTAGCTCCACTAATTCTATCAGGGCTTATTTCTTCTACCTTTTGGACCCCCTTTTAATAATCTAGCCTTAGTTTCTTAACTGCTGTGCTCTTATTCTGTCTCAACTTTATTACCTTAATCTGTTTTCCTTCTTTTCTTGGAATGAAGCGCGTTTTGTAATTCCCTTTATTTCAAAATAAACAAAATAAAAGTAGTGATATTTACAAAGCCTTCTATGTTCAAAATTTAAGGCTTATTTCAGTTGACTAAATGTTAAACTAAAAAACCATCACATTTTCCCGACAATCTGGCAGATAAATTTGAACCAATATCACTTTTTTTTTTATTTAATTTTGAGATACTATAAATATTACTTTTCACTTTAAACCTATGAAATATGCATGATCTTCCAAAACATTAGCATTAACTGGTAATCAAGTAAAAAGAACATAACTAAAACACGTGAGCTAGTGTCAATATTTTATCATTATTATTTTTATGATAATATACAATGAGTAGGATGTCCAACCTCCATCTGCATCTGTGACCTCACACAGACGATCAGGTATGGAATCTACAGTTTATATTATGTAACAGAAGTGTGGGTTATGTATTTGATTTCCCTGGAACGTGTTTTACGCAGATAATTTTTTTTCTTTATCAAGCACGCTTCTACAATACATTTTCTTAACCTTACATGTCATGTCGTTTTCATTGTTGTATTATTATTTGACGACATTATTGACTCTGTAATTGTTTTTTCAACAGTATTTAATTGCTGTCATTATCGTCCGTATTAAACAGTATTATTTACATTTGTGTTTATAAGGATACGTTCACACCAAATGCGTTGCCTATAGAAATGGGGCTGTTAGGATTTTCTGCTTTATTTCTATATTGAATTTCAATTTACGAATCAAGTTATGCTCAAATAAAATTGTACTCCTTTATACCTGATTTTCACTTTTATATAGGACAAAATTTAGTATAATTAAATTTCGTTTTACCTTTTATTTGTATGCATATGATATAAATTTAAAATCTTAAAACTTACCTATAGTTTTTGAAAATCATTATGGTTGAGTAGTTGATTATTATATATAATATATAATATTTCTCTTGATGTCTCGGCTAATTCATTTAGAATGATATCTTTTAGTTATTTGGTTAAATCCAATAACAATAAAACGTAGCTTAGAAAAATGGTCATTTTTTGCTCAGTTCCAATTGCCGCCTGTAGTAGTATGTTTTTCTTGTAGACAAAAAGGTAAATAAAGGAAAATCCCTAAATATATTTTAATAGATAAGACGATAAGAGACCAAACAAAAAAGATGCGTACTGCAAAAAGATCCCGTAAAAAAAAGAGAGAGAGAGAGAGAGAGAGAGAGAGAGAGAGAGAGAGAGAGAGAGAGAGAACTGCAGAAATTTATAACACCTAGAAACAAGGCATGATTGGAAATCTTTCAGAATGTTTCTTGCTATATTTTGATAAATCGAAATATCTCTTGTGAAATATTGAAAATCAAGGAAAAAGAGAGGGATATAGAGAGTATATGAATTGGGTACTCCAGTTTGAAGAAATGTGGGCCTTACTTGGCCTGCCTTGGCAGCA
>NC_087203.1:90675015-90694156 GCF_015104395.2 Macrobrachium nipponense | reverse complement strand
CTTGGTTCGCTCAAAAGAATGTGCTTTTCGTTTATTTCTTGACTTGAATTCAAGTCACGTTGTATGTATTTTGTGACGCCTCAAATGCTTCCTACGACATGTAAAATGATTCTACATGGCCTTTACAATTAAAAGGACGCGCCTCTTCTTTACTGCAATCAGCTTAACTTCCTTCGAAAAGAAACATCATCATGTAAGCACTTACATTTACATCAAAATGCAGCTGAAAGTCTTGGCGTTATAATTACCTCACTCTTACTGTAAACAACAACTACAAGATACTAAGAGGATTGGCCATCACGTTCAGATGGCGTCAAAAAACTTAAAAGAAGTCTATACAGTACAGAATATCTAAATTTATGATGTTAAGTATATTAAAAGAAAACTTTTGTTTAAATCCCCTGCTTTCCAATAACAAGGATTTTAAGTTTACTTCATATGATTACATTCTAGGAATTAAACTTTTGTAATAGAAAGGTCCCCTGGATCAGTCTTATTTTCACTAATAAAAACGTTTTGAGTTATGGCGTTTTATTTTCCACAATGCTGATATCTAAAGACTTACTGTCAAATTAGTCCTAAGGCTGCCCTTCCATGCATAAACATATCAAATGTAGGAGTAACAGTGGATAAACTATTGTCAGATGCGTTATTTACGCAGTGCAATAGATAAATTCGTACAAGGATTTCCCACAGGTTTTATCGTGTAGTTTTTTTTATCTTTTATTAGAGAAAATACACAATATTTTACAATTTTAACAGAATTACATGCAGAATTTTGTTGTAGTTAACTGACCAAAATAGCAAACCATCTTAACCAACACTTATTTCAAAGCAAACAATGGACAGGCAACTATAGTTTCAGCCCTTTCGATATCACCACCTTCGGTATTTAGCAAATGAACAATGAAATATGGTGCCCGTTTGATTCATTCCTGAAGAGGTTAAGCAAAAAATATGTTGATTTCAATAGTTTTAACTGGTTTATACGTTAAAACTAAAAATTGTCTTTGCAAAGACGAATGCTGTTAAAGAATGTAGGATAAGGTTAGGCCTACATTTTGAGATGCAATCTACCGACAAGATACCCATTACACTAAAACACAACGCATAAAAATATGAAATAAATCATGAATTTATGAGTAACTAAACAAAGATAATTAATAGTACTTGTTTGATTTACATGAGACATGGCAATGGTAGTATTTCTTTTTGGTTCACACCTAGACGTTCAGGATTTCGTATAGGGTTCATATTGAAGGCGTACAAAATGCTGAAGCAAAAATTTAGGAGCAATATGTTGTGTGAAAGTATGATACTGCGCAACTTATTTCAGTAGCCAGCCTACTGCCATGGCGATTAATGACGTAGGCCTATGGTGAGATATAGTATGTACATGTTTGCGTGGGCAAGCACGCGGGACAAAATATAATACATGACTGTACATAGGTGATCTGATTAACCAAAGACATTCAATTTCTCCAAAGCAAAGGAAAAAATTACACTAGTCAAGCGGGACAATGGTCGTAAGTTAAAGCCTTTGACGCAGTCATCCGAGCACAAGTCACAGATTTGATCCCAAATTCTATCGAACATTTCACTCCAGTTAGCAGACAAAAAACGAAGCAAAAAAAACTGTAAGCCCAGGATGTTGGAGAGCAGTGCAAAGGGAAGATGTAGGGATGGGATAGTTGTGCGGGTGTGGTCTGTGGGAAGTGCAGGTGTGAAAAAATAGAGCGAGTTCACTGGTTTAACTTAACGGTCACGTGTCGACTGCGTGATCTGCTCAAAAAGTGTAGCAGTGTTAGAGCCTTGGAGATAGGCTCTTTAATTTTTAATTTGCTGTAGGTACTTTTGTTAAAATAGGTAGTTGAAAGGCCACATTCCGTCTGTTTCCAGAACCGAAAGCAAAGTTCAATAGACAGCGCATAATTAATGAATAAATTTGAAAGGTGTCATAACTGAAAATGTCGCTCACCCAGTCCCTAATGTCCGACGCCAGTCAAAAATTCTACCTATGCATTTCATCAGTAGACAATCGACGTATATTCATTGTTTTCCTTTTATCATTTGAGAGTATAATAAACTGGGAATATACTAAATTGAAAAAATGGGGGCTAGTGAAATCAGTTGTTATACATCACCTTTTAAACACCATTTACAATAATGACAAAGCTATTAATCTTCTCACCAGATTAAGCCTATTAATCTCGTTTTATGTTTTTCTTTTTGTCATATTACAACATATCTAAATGAATGTCTCATAAACTTATGTTAACCACTGATATATGCCGCACCTGTTTAAATATACACACAGAAATACACATGTATTATATAAGTCTTTCGATCCATGCAGGTAATACTATTCTGTTCCCTAGCTGTCTAGCTGATATGATGGTTAGCGATGTGAAAAAGCGCTCAGATGTCGCGAGTTCGCGCTTCATCATGATAAGTTACTGCTGCAGTGTGGGGTCTGCGGTGGGAGGGTGATCAATGGCAATATGTAGTTTAAATTGTTTCCTGCCAGTAATCCGATCTTTCCTTTTTAATTGGTGCAGTGGTTAGTGTCGTGGCATGCCACTCAGAGTTATCTGCTTCTTAAACTTGCCCCACTGAACAAAAAGGACTATTTCTGGAGATATATATAAAGTGAACACAATACAATTATAAAATTGGAGAAACATAAAATGTAATGGTAACTATTTTACAAGAAGCCGGAGTGGCAATTACTGTGGTGTATATATTGCAATGGTGTAATTTAATCTAGTAACATCCCAAATGAATTATCAGTGATGTCACAATATAAGCAAGGTAAGAATTTACATGAAAACTGTGTATAAAATGTATTTTATACTTTCGCCTGTCAAAACGATGCTAATCATAGTGGTAACTTACATTAATAAAATTGGTAGACAAATTAACTTTCGAAAGTGTGTAGCTGGTAGCTTTGAACTCTTATGAATGCAATTCGATAAGAGAGCCTACATATACACCAATATAGTAGGTAAAATTACTCCATAAAGTTGTGGGAAAATCTTTGTCTGTTAATAAACCGTCATTTGAGCCTTTAAATTGAAGTGCCGTATTCATAAAAACTACCGGATCATTTATAATTTTGAGTTGCAGCCAAGCGAATGTGATTAATTTTTATTTTTTTTATTTTACTCCAGTAAGAATAAATTTTGCAATAAAATCTGTAATGATCATTAATGTTTACATTGATAGTTAGATCTCAATATCAACAAAATCAGTTTGCTAATTTTGAAATTTATATGAATATCTAGAATTGACCTTTCTCTTGACTGGTCAAAATAGAAGAAAAGATTCTGTCTTAATTCTGCAGAAACCAGTAGCAAGTTTCCCAGAGTAGCAATTTCTTTAGACAGCCTTAAGGCATTCTGACAAAATCTGTTGGCAGAAGGTGAACATCACCCACACCCGTAAGTAACGCCATTGGTTAAGACTACTTAAGGGTGAACTCACACCGGACGCGACGAGCGTAGAGGTTGCAGAGAAGAGGTTCCCGCGGCAGTTTGAAACATTGTATATCTTATGCGGGTGGCCACACACGACTAGCGGGACAGCTCGACCCTCTGCAGTTGCCGCCAAGCGATTTAACAGCCGTAACACACGCGACTTGCGCAATTAAAAATGATTTTTAAAAGTAGGCTGAACCTCAACCGCATTATGCAACACTGTTGCCAACGCAGGTAACATGCAGCGATTTCCAATGTCAAATTGCTGGGATTAAATGGAATTGGTTGGTTTTATATTCATGGCTGATTAAATATTCATTGAGTCAATGAAGTGCCTCACCAGGTCACTCGTGATGTAGAGCTCTTTATGCAAAACAGCTTGGAGCCATAATCGAGTATATTTTAGGATTACCGATTTGACAAAGAAGCGTTGGCTTGATTATTAACAAGATACCTCTCTCTCTCTCTCTCTCTCTCTCTCTCTCTCCTCTCTCTCTAGAAATAGTAAAATGATAACACGAACAAGAAACGCCTTAAAAGAGAATTTTGTCTCGAATGTGAAACATTACACGAAACTAAAACTTTGTCGTTTAATAATGAAAAAGGTCGATTCTGAAGAATCAATAATTTAGTTTGTAAGATTAAACTTACGAAAACCTGTACTTTCTGAAAATAAAACATATTAATGCAAATAACTCTTACAGTGAAAATCTCTCCCGTGATAAACTGTATTCTTAACAAAAATATTTTTTTTTATAAATAATGTACTCCAGCATACCAATACCCCGGAAATTGTATGGGTGATCGAGTACTAATTATCACCCAAACGAAAATTTACAAATTCTTGCTCTTACGATGACTCAGGTCGTTCTCAACATATAAGCTCAAGGGAAAAAGGTAAACCGGTCTGGTACCAAGCGTGTTCCTGCACAATGCTAGATCTACGTATCCAGTCAGTCGGGGCTTGTGATTTTGTACACCTGAGCCATGATTTTTTTCGTATAACGGAACTTCTCTAGTGAGGGGCAAGACAGCCAGTAATGTGCGCCAAAATACGACAGACAGTTATGCGTGCCAAAATACGACAGCCAGTAATGCGCGCCAAAGTACGACTGCCAGTACGCGCCAAAATACGACAGCCAGTAATGCGCGCCAAAATACGACAGCCAGTAATGCGCGCCAAAGTACGACTGCCAGTACGCGCCAAAATACGACAGCCAGTAATGCGCGCCAAAGTACGACTGCCAGTACGCGCCAAAATACGACAGCCAGTAATGCGCGCCAAAATACGACAGCCAGTAATGCGCGCCAAAATACGTCAGCCAGTAATGCGCGCCAAAATACGACAGCCAGTATCCGTGCCAAAACAAAGTGAGAAAAGTCTTCCGAAAAGAAAAAAGAAACTTGAAATATGACTCAGTGGAGAAGGAGTCGATTTTTCTTGAGAGCGAATCCATGTCACGGCTCATGAATGGTGACAGATCTGGAACAGTTCCCAGGGCGACACCGAAATGACAGAACACTGGAATCTAATGCGGAAATTCTGCAGTAAAAGGAGCTGAAACGGATTCTTATGGCTGAAACCTTTCAGCTAGAATGAAAATGGTTTAAAATGCTCGTTCCCTTCTCTTCAGAGGCACATAAAAACAATCTTCATTATGCTTTATGAAAATGGATGTACGAATGTTAAACGAAGGTATGTACCGTAAATACATTCTTTCGTAAAAAAGAATATATCGAGTTGTAACATTTTGGATAATCTCTTCAAGTTCCATATGCCATATTTGCACGCTAATTGACAGACATACTTTTGCTGTGTATTCATACAATACGTACCTTCTCGAGAACAATCGTGCGGATTGTATGTAAGACATCATTTATGTGTTTAAACAATAAAATGGAAGGACATTCAAATCACTGCACTTGGTGTAAATTTAGTACTGTTCTTCATTTTATAATATGCAATGGATGAGACCCTCTTCATCAGTAGGATTTATAGAAATATCTTCTATTTCACATTGCAAAGTTAAACGAAGTCATCATTAACAGACTCACTTGAAATGAGCAAGTTAGCAGAAAGAACCAGAGCGAATAACGAGATCTGAGATCCACAAAACAAAAGTACTGCTAATTTTCGACAAATAAAATACCTAAATAGAAAACATAACTTCCAGGGAAATATCAGTTTAAACTGAGACAAAATAAAAGAAAAATGAAAAAAAACCTGAAAGAGGAAGTTACTTATAAAGGGAAAAAAACTGGGCTTTACTACAAAAGAATTCTTCAGTGCAGATGGAAAATAAATACAGAAAAGAATAACCAATGAATCCTGATAAAGAAAAACAGAGATAACTGTTGTGGAGGAAACATTAACGTATTCTTTGGGTACCAGTGGAATAAAAACAATAGCTTTAGTTTAAAGCAGGTTAATCTTCAAGTAAGCGCAGAAAGAAGTAAAATATGAAATGGGAGAGTAATAAGACACTGCCCCTAAACTTCCATTTTGCCGAGAGTGAAACCGAGCAATCTGGAGAATAGAGAATTTATTAAAATGCAAGAAGGAAAAATCCATGAAACAAAAATGAAAACTATGATGTAATGCGAAATAATCTGTTTGGGTGAGTAAAAGAATGAGTGTCTAAATGAAAATAAGAGAAATAATTGAAATCATCCTATTTACTGAGCAGGAGAAAAATGTAAATGCAAAGGTAATGAACTAGTGTTACTGGGAAAGCATAGAGAATGATAATTATTATCAACTGTCTAAATGGAACTTTAGTATTATCTGGAACCTTAACGTATAACGAAACTATAAAATTGGTGAAGAATTCGAAGTACACGAGTGAATATTAATTGCTGAATACGTACGCAAAGAGTGCAGAGTTTACAATGAGGTTGGAAAATGTTTTTCCTAATTTTCCCAGTAACTGGATAAACTGCGCAGGAAAGCATCGATAGTCTGAGAAACTGACAAAATCTGAAGTAAAACTCAAGTTTATACGAAAACTTAATACAAAATCTGTACAAAAGGATAAAGGATTTTTCTTAATACTGGTCTGGGTTGGGAATTAAAGACTAATCACGAATATTTCCTTTGAACATTCATATACATATATAAATAAAATATTCTCAGAGAAAAACTAATAAATAAATGATGAATAAAACCAATTTATCAATTCCCAAAAATCACTACGAAATAACTTCGTTCCAATACAAAAATGTTACTAAAAACATTCATATGTATGGCAGCGCAAACCAAAGACAGGTAACAAAGACACACACACACACACACACACACACTAGGAGAGAGAGAGAGCTCGTACTTCGTAAATCCTTTCACCTTATGCACCGACGCAGCGCTGGCACTTTTCAAGCAAAGCCTCTACGACTCCGGATCTGACCAACTTCGAGGGATTAACCAAAAATAGGACACCGGAAGTTTCGTCCATCACACGTTTCTCTCTCAAAATACTGACTGCGATTTTTTCAGAGCATAAGGAACTCTCAGTTTTAGGTTTTGTTGTTCACTTATCGAGTTAACAAAATCTTCGGGATTTACATTAAGTTGGATTAGATTTTTCTGAGTAAGGAGGAAGTTTTGAGTATACAACGTTACCGTTATAAAAGACCGTTTAGAATGGCAGAATGCAAAAACCATTAGCAAACGTCACAAACCCATACATATATTTGGAATAAAAAGAAATGCTGATCAAAACTAACTGCAGTATACGACAAAGGAATCTAAGATAATAATAATAATAATAATAATAATAATAATAATAATAATAATAATAATAATAATAATAATAGTTCTAAGGGGTCCATAGTAATAAAAAATGTTAAGAATTCGTGTAATATTTCAAAAGCACTTCATAAAACTTTCGAACCCTTCCCTACTATGAGATTCAGGGCCTCTGTAACACGGTTTTTTCGCAATAACTTTTTATCTATGCATTTCATAAATATAACGCTTATTCAGAATTCATATTATATCAACACATAAATTTTGAGTATATTCTGCACTACGTAGGTTGAATAAATTTGGTACTTATAATGTAAAAGTGACCTTTTTTGAAGACGGGCCAACTTACTCAGAGAAAAGGTTTCGAACGCACCCGTTACGTAACTTATGACAGCATATACGTAATAAACCTCTGGCAACAATGACATACAAATTTAAATACAAGCAAAGCAGTACACTTTTATGAACTCTGGAACCTCTCCACTGATAATTGTCATAATGAACAAACCAACAAAATATGTTAATAGATACAAAAACACTTCGATTATTAGTCTAACTCCCAAAATAAGTTTCCAAAGAAATTACAGTCTACTTTATAGGTCACAATCAGATTGACAAGATGTAGGGAATAGTTGGTAATTACCAACAACATAGTAGACAAGCTTGATTTGATAACTGCTATATCCAATGTCAAGCAATTTTTATTTATTGGCTATCTACCTATTTACTGAAAAAAAATAGCTGGTACCGTATATTGGCTTTAAACCTTAACCAATAATTATCGTCAGAATGGTGACTTCATGAGGCTCCACCCACTTTCGCCTCGTTATAATTCAGGATAACACTGAAGGCTACCATGGGCATTGTTGGATTAGAAAATTTAACTTCTGGCTATAAAAGCTAATTTCTCGAGTAGTTGTAAGAAGTGCTAAATGATCCTCAAGGATCCCAGCAGTTGGTCTAAACGTTTAATTCATGTGTATTACTGCTATACTGTTGCGGCACTACTGCTACAGTAGTATTACTACGCTAGCACTGATACCCCACCCACATCTATGTATCGTTCCGCCATTCATAAAGTCTTTGGGTTTCAGAGCCGATGGAATTTCTGTCTGGTGGATGGGCGGGGCAACATTTAGTCAAAAGGTGTTTGTTTACCTTGCTTACGTAATGAATGTTTTTCGACTCTTGGCTCGTAATCATTGGCCATGGCGTCGGCTAGATCATTTTTACTCTTTAAAAATTAAAACTATCGGGTTTAGGTTATTGATAATGCTGAAAAAATTTGTGTGTGGTTGTAAAATATACATATGTCAACTTTCAGCTACATCCGATGCTTTGAAAGGAGCAAAGTCCAAAAAACCGTGTTACAGAGACCCTGAATCTCATAGTAGGTTCATCCTCAGTTTAAAAAAAAAATCGGACCGAAGATGAACCCAGGGAAGGGTTCGAAAACTTTGTAAAGTGTTTTTAAATTATACACGAACTCTTAACTTTTGTTATTATTGTGGACCCATTAGAACAATATACACTCGTGATAGACAGTTTTCCCCCCAAAAAAATAATGATAATTATTTACGAATTACTGAAGACGATCGACTGATATGTACTTATTTCATTTCATATATTATTTATTCTAGAAAACAGTGCAACGTACTTATGAATATCTATAAATATATATACATATAAGTAATGATACAGAACCTTGGTGATAAGAAGTCAAAGTTGACACGAATTCTTAAGGATAACAACTGTAAAGTAAAGCGTTTTGCCCACTTTGAATCTTTGACGCACGCATGCGCACACATACCCGTGTACACACACACACAAACATTCCAGCGCACCCACACAAGGAAACAAAATCGTGACTCACTTTGTAAATTCACATTAGCTCAGTGAATTGGCGAATTGTCGTTTATATCTTATTATCTAAAAATTGATCAGCAGTACTGAAGATGAAAGGGAATTCTCAGAACGAATTTTTGAACTTCATGGCCTCGTGGCGTGGTCGGTATGGTGTTGGTTTGCCATCTCGGTGCCCGCAAGTTCGATTCTCGGGTATTCCACTGAGGAGTGAGAGATGTGTATTTCTGGCGATAGAAACTCATTCTCGAAGTGGTTCGGCAGTCACGTAAAATAAAACAAAACAAAACAAAAGTCAAACAGCTTTAAGGAACATTCCGCTAAAAGAAAAATGTGTCAACTATTAATGAAAATGCTGGATAATATGGGTTAAAATCTTACGAAGTCCCTCCAAATTATGTCATAAATAATCTTGGTTGCCATTTAACCCACATCGGCTAGTAAGGAAGTCAGTCTGACCCATTGACCCCAAAGACCTACTACCTTACTTTCTAATTGGGACATCGTTGGCAATTCATTGTTGCTGCCTCTCTGTCGACAAATCACCGCCGGATTGCACATTCAGTATAAAACAGCAAGCCATTCCCGCATACTGCTGCAACTAAATGCAATGGAAACGAGTGTATGACCCAGCGTTTAATACCTACCCATTAGAGCTCAATTATTACTAAGCGAGGACTATAATAACAGAATATTTCGAACTGCCTATATGCAAAGCAGTAAAGTTACGAAATGTACGTCACGTCTTATAATTGCATATGTAACATAAATTATATAACCGTTACGAAAATGTGTCTTGCTGGCAATAATTAATGAGATATAGTATACATTAACAGGAAACATTGCCAACACAAGTCATTCTGCAAACATTAATATTACACGATCGAACTCAAGTTGTCTGTCTTAGCTTATGTAGATATGTCACGTTACCAGGAAATCTTCAAAAGTCTTGAAATTTTGGCGAAAAAAAATAACACTGATTAATGCTTGGCGAGATGCTTAAGGAACCTAAAGAAAAGGATAAAATCACTGGATTATCTAAATAAAAGCATGATAGAATAAACAATCGCATTACGTAACAAAAGCATAATGGTATGTGAGTGTTTGACATTTATAGTATGACAACACTGATGAGTGTTACGATACTCGGAGGACACTACGTCAAGGATTTCTGAAAGATTCGGAAGAGATTCTTGCGTAGACAGTTCTCATTTAAGACTCTTAAGGAAGATTTACACTTAACTTTCGCCACTTGGCCGGAGAATGGAAAGCTACCGTTCTTCCAGTTCGGGAAATTGAGAGAGAGAGAGAGAAAGAGGAGAACGTATGAAGAAGCTAAAGTAACCTAAAGTTGAAATGGCTCTCGAGTGGACGGCTAAAGAAGACACACCCTTCCTTTCCATATATAATATGGTCTCATTATCTATATGAAAGTTAAACTCATCATAAGACAGGTAAAGAAAAAATGGATACGTAGTGATTGCAAATACTAAAGTAAGTAAAAGCTTACGGGGGACTCAAGTGTATATAATATGGTTTCATTATCTATATGAAAGTTAAGCTCATCATAAAAAAGGTAAAGAAAAAATTGCGAACTAGTGATTGCAGATAATAGTGTAAATAGAAGTTGAAAGGGCTCTCAATTGGATGGCTAAAGAGGACACACCCTTCCTGTCCTTATATGATATGGTCTCATTATCTATATGAAAGTTAAGTTCATCATAAAAAAGGTAATGGAAAAAATGCGACCTAGTGATTGCAAATACTAAAGTAAATAAAAGCTTACAGGGGTCTCAAGTGTATGAATAAAGAAGAGATACCCTTCCTTTCCTTATATGATATGATCTCATTATCTGCTATGTGAAAGTTAAGCTCATCATAAGAAAGCTAAAGAAAAAAATGCGACGTAGTGATTGCAAATATGTACCCAAACATAGGCAACAAAGAGTATGAATAGCCACTGCACTCTCTATTTACTTGCCGGCGTATTGACGAAAATAGATATTCGAAACAGACCAACACACCTCCAATGCTGTGTCCCGCAACAGGACCAACCCACTGCTGACTAATTTCAACATTCGACTGCGTCCAAAAGCACTCCATCCACCGAATGCATCCTTCCTTTGCAAAACCTTGCTATCAGGACGCCCCATTCAGCTGCAATGAACATCCATGATGGGGGCGAAGGTTTGAGATTTAAGTCACCAGAAAGCACCAGTTCTCTGACGACAGCATCAGAAAGGACGGTCATGAATAAACATGAGTCGGAAAAGAAATTTCCGTAGACTGTTCAGTAAACGTTCGAGGAAAGAAAACTCAGTTTCTGGGGAATGATGATGTTCGCAGTACAAGGCAATGAATATTGTATTTATATCACATTTTACTCATTCCAATTCCAGTGAAAATTAGATGGTAGTCATCTGCATTTATAGCGGTATTGTTAACAGAAAAATTGCCCATTCTCGCGTTTGTGGCTTCAATACGATTATAACCACGTCCTAAACAAAGTAAAAATTCACATTTTAAATTAGCATGCATCAAATTATTAATTAAGAAAATTAATAAAGTTGAGTAATCGTGAAATGAGGAAGATGTAACGTACATTTATATTAAAGGTTCAAAGACGACAGATAATAATGATTTATGGTTAACCAAAAATGGGAAAATAATGATTCTGGTTTTTCCTCATTAACTGAGAGAATTGTACCTCCAAAGTGAAGGGCGATCATAAACTTAATAACTTCATATCCACTTCGAAGTTAATATGGCAAAGGCATATTAAACCAAAGCCTGAATATTTCTATAACCTTAACAAAACATCTCGAAACAGGATGAAGGAATTTTATTTTTAAGAGTTTTAAGAAAATATCAAGTGGGTTAACCTTCCCTTCTCCCACCAATGATCCCAAGAACAGAATGAGAGAGAGAGAGAGAGAGAGAGAGAGAGAGAGAGAGAGAGAGAGAAGGATAGAGAGAGATGGGAGAGGAGGAGAGGGAGAGTACCCGAAATAAAACAAAGAACCCAATACAGCATAGAAATACCTCGGCCCAGCCAGGTCAAAGCGCACTAAGGCATCATAATACCGAAACAATAAATGTTGATATCGAAATCCCATAAGGTCAACAATGCTGACTATCACTTGAGAGAGGGTATACAATAAAGTAGATAATAGGATGGGTAAATTGGGAGAGAGAATCCACGAAGATCAAGATTACATTAAGATGGGAGGAGAACAGTTGGAAACAAAAATCGTGAAGAAGGAAAAATGCTAAGTTAAATAATAACAGCAAAAATACATATGTGTGTGTGTTTGTGTATTTGTTTGTTTGTATGGTGCTTTTACGTTGCATGGAACCAGGGGTTATTCAGCAACGGGACCAACGGCTTTACGTGACTTCCGAACCACGTCGAGAGTGGGACGCTAATACCATACCAACCACGCCGCTGAGGCGCTCTGAGTGTGTGTGTGTGTGTGTGTACATAAAGAAGAAATCTCAACACATTTCCAGAATCATTGAAAGTAAATATTCATGCATCACACATAATAGTCTGTTAAACTCCGGTATCATCATTCACTCATACATGAGTGCATGCAAGTCTGGCTCTCTCTCTCTCTCTCTCTCTCTCTCTCTCTCTCTAAAATACATATACATACATATGCATACACACAAATATATAAAATTAAATTGCACTGGCGAACACCGACTGAATTGGATGTAACAGTCGAAATGCACGAGAGAGAGAGAGAGAGAGAGAGACACGTAAGCATGATATATATATATATATATATATATATATAATATATATATATATATATATATATATGTCTATCATATATCATGCTTAGTCTCTCTCTCTCTCTCTCTCTCCTCTCTCTCTCTCTCTCTCTCTCTCCCGTGTATTTCGAATCTGTTACATCCAATTCAGTAGGTGTTCAACAGTGCAAATTAATTTTATATATATATAATATATATATATATATATATATATATATATATATGTGTGTGTGTGTGTGTGTGTGTGTGTGTGTGTGTGTGTGTGTGTGCGTGTTAAGCTGAATAAAACTGGAACAAGAATAAGTGGAATAACCGAAATTACACATGTTCCAGTAAGGGCGAAACATTTAACTAACGACAAGAGAGTGACGGGAAGCAGGTGGAAAACGAGCAACATTAGCAGAGGAATGATGAATGCAGCAAATGAGCAGATGGGAATATGAAAGGCTACGGGGAATAAGACGCCAAATGAAGGCCGGAGCAGCTTTTATCCATTTTATACAATTTTCTTTAAATATAACGTCCAATTCCTATTAAATGACCCTTCTCTCTCTCTCTCTCTCTCTCTCTCTCTCTCTCTCTCTCTCTCTCTGTTGCTTTCACTTTTGTGTTACTTGTGTTTTTACCAGATTACAATCTACATACGTACTATTTTATGTTTTATTTTCTCTTCACCTACATTCTTTTATCTCCATAACAATTTGCACGTTCAAACTGCAATGTTTATTAAACGCATTAAACCATCTTTACCTGTACAGAAATTGTTCCATTCTGCGTGACATTGGTCATAACAAAATAGGAATCAAATCAATATAGAAAAATATAAACGACCAAAAATACTAAGGAGATGAATTAAACTAGCCAGCCTACTTAGTGCCCCGTCCCAAGCCCGGATAAAAAGGGATGGTTGGAGTCAAGATGATTCCGTCATGAAACATCTGCCAAAACCAATAGTTATGAGATGCGCCGTTCACGACAGAAACATCCTCAGTTGACTCATTAAAAAGCAGCGACCTTAAACTGATAATTACGCTGAGGAGGAGGAGGAGGAGGAGGAGGAGGAGGAGGAGGAGAGGAGGAGGAGGATGTACGAAAATAAATGTATTTTTTGCTTTGTGAACGATATAACACTTAGTAAGTATTATGTGGCCCTTTACGAGTTTAGAAATAAAGTGTTATTTCATTCATGGCACCGGGAATCAGCTCTGACTCTAGTGTATTACGTGCTGACTTTTTTTTTTTATTTATTTACTTAGCTTTTCTGGGGGGGGTGGCGGGGGGGTGGCGGGAGTTACTGTGACAGTGTGAGTTACAAGACAAAAATTTATCCTCTTTCAAAGTGACAATTTTTCATACGATAAATCATGAAGTCTTCATCAGTATTTCAGGGAATATGACACAAGCTGTGATTTTGTAACATCTCTCTCTCTCTCTCTCTCTCTCTCTCTCTCTCGCTCTCTCTCTCTCTCTCCAAAGCAAAAAATAAAGTCATAAATACAGCTCATTCTCGAAAAAAAAGGTATTTCATCTATCACGATTAATCAAAATAAACTAATAGCTCTCCCGCAGTGAATACCAGAGTGATGAAACGAAAAAAAAATGAACAAGGAAAGCATCACGGCCAAAGTAATTTATTATAAACATAAATTTTTCCGACCACCCAATAAATCATCGCCTAACGTTGATAAATCAAAAACTCCAAAAACAGGCTACTGACCGATGCAAATGAAATGGCGCTCATTGGCAGCGGGAAAGCAGCCATAAATTGACCTTTAATTGAACAGGTGCGGTATATAATCCCTCGCACCCTCCCATACTGGCTATGCATGGGGATTGAAAAATACGCGAATGATACATGCACCGCATCCCAGATACGACACAGAAAGCTGAGCAAGACGCCATATATTTTTAGCGGCTAATTTACTACAAAAAAAGTCCACAAAGAACCAATGTGATAATAATAATATCAGGGAATTACAAAATCAAAAGTAGCACACTAACTGGATGTGTAAATGAAAACGTACAATTATTCATCTTTACCTCAAAAAAAAAAAAAATAATAAATAAATAAAGATTAAAAAAAACACACTCAACTCAAGTAGTTTTTAGTGAAATATTTCTCCGTTTGCAAGCGTGTTTATGTTTATAATTCAGTGGTTTCCCAAACTAGGGTCCGCGGACCCCTGGGGGTCCAGGAGAAGGTTCTGAGCCTAAGGGGTCCGTGACACAATGAAAAGATTAATATTTTTTCAACTCCAGAAAAAGATTGTGGCTGTTTTCACCAATTTTAATTTGTATTGAATTTAAAGCAATTGAAAAAATACTGAAAATATTTTATACATTCACTTATAACTTACTCTGAGCAGGAACATGCAAATATTAAATGTGCTACGTTGCACTGGGCATCCCGGTATGGTCATGGTAATAATCTCAGGATTTGACACGTTGTTACTGTATTTGGCTTCGCCAGTTTAGCAATACAGTTAACCAATCAATCACTCATACTGATAACTGCATAAAGAACGGAATATAGTGGCTAGCATTACCACTGTTTGAAGGAACATCGTAAGGGTCAAAGACAAAGAACTGAATTAATGAAGAGAACTGGCTGTTGGAACTAACGAATTTATATACATCAATTTCGCTATTTATTATATCTAACTTCTATGGGCCTCAAGCACAATCACGCACTAAAATGTTATTTTCAAATTCGCTGCCTAGCAGCAAAATTTTATTTCGCCACGTGAATGGAGCTTAAAATTCAATATTTCGTCCGGAAGAACATCCGCTTAGTGAACATACGTACATACAAAGACCCTGAACGCTATGAAAAAAGCGGATATACTACATATAAATTTACAGGCCATTAGCTCAGGTACGTGCGTTGATTTAAACAACAAAAGTTTGCAAGCACGCTTACACACAGAACTGAATAATACTATATATATGACTGATATATATATATATATATATATATATATATATATATATATATATATATATATATTTATATGTGTGTGTGTGTATATATATATATATATATATATATATATATCTATATATATATATATATATATATATATATAATATATATTTATTATTATAATGTGTGTGTGTGTGTGTGTATTGTGGTATATATATATATATATAATATATATATATTATATATATATATATATATATGTGTGTGTGGGGTGTGGTGTGTGGTGTGTGTGTGTGTGTTTTTTATATATATATATATATATATATTATATATATATACCATCCTGGCTTTCAACAAGAATTTTGGGAAGAGTACATAGCACTAGGCCCTTCTCTACTTGAGCTCCAACCGGCCGCAATCAATAGGGAAGAAATTTTAGGTAATAACCCACTAAGGTCAACCCTTGTCCCCATTGATTACCATGTTAACGTATCTTTTACAGCTGTGACACGCGTAGTAAAGCGAAATACTTATCATTATTTTCTAAAGTATGGGGACACATTTCCAAAAAAACACTACAAAAGAAGAAAGCAAAATACTTTCTCCTCAAAATTTCAATGGATTCAATTAATATTGCACTCTTCTGAGCTAAAACCTTCGGGGGCAACACTTCTGAGTAGTGAATTAACATAAATGATAAAATAAGCTAAATACTACTTTATGAAGCAGAATCATACAACCAAAAACATGACATGGTCGAAATGTTACTGAACAAATAATGGAGTTATAAATTTGTTTTTGCTTCAGAAAACTCAATGACTTATTAAAAAATCGTAAATCTGAAATTCAGTTATAAAGATAAAATAAGTGTCTTTCATAGTTTCAAGCTAGATTCTCTCTCTCTCTCTCTCTCTCTCACTCTTCTCTTCTCTCTCTCTCAAGAAGAGTCATTTTTTCTCCGTCCCTGGGGGGTTAGGGAGGGGGGCGTCCTTCCCTTCAGGATCTGAAAATCCCCCCCCCCCCCTCCCCAATCCTCATCTCATCACCCCTTTAAGTGGAGGATTTATTTTTTCACCCTCTAAGGAACGTGTTCAATCCTCGTCTTCCTTTCCTTCAAGATAGGATCTCCCTTTCTTCGTATATCTGGTTACCTTGAAGATGAGTTGATGACTTGTTATCTGGCGTCGCAGATACCAAGGTCTACCGGCAGGACATCAGTATTTTTCGGAGTGATTCTATTTTGTCCTCATGCGTACGACTTTCCTCAGGTCATCTTTTCCTCCTTCAAAGCTTTTCTATTTTCTCAAACATTTCCTCCGAAAGGGCTTTCCTTTCCTCGATGTAGCCAATCTCTCTCTCTCTCTCTCTCTCTCTCTCTCTCTCTCTCTCTCTCTCTCTCTTCGCATCCTGAAACACGTGGTCTCACTTACTGCTCCTATTTGGACGACTCGTAAATTCTGACATCCTAATGCTTTGTAACTCCTTGTAACTCTCTCTCTCTCTCTCTCTCTCTCTCTCTCATCTCTCTCTCTCTCTACAGATCTTGAGCACTACTTAGCAACTGATTTTTGTCTTAAAGTCAGCTTCTTATAATGGACCTGAATAAACAGGCCGACCCTCAGATTTAAGCACAATGCCATTAGATCCCGCAAACGAGAGAGGACAAAAAAGGAGTTTAAAATGAGAAGAAAGATAGAATAAAAAAAAAAAAAATAATGCACCAAAGCTATTGCCAAGTCTTCACATCCATCTTTATCTTTGAGAGGTAAGATTCAGTCGTTTGAAAAAAAAAAAAAAAAAAAAAATTCATGGCCACACAAGAATATAAAACCCTTAATGTTTAATGGAACTGTTTTCTCAAGTAGAAATAAACTCGTTTCCACGAAAGAAACATGAAAGGTTCCTGGAGGGAAGAGGAGTCTCGTCTTCAGATGTCAGACGGACTAAAAGGAGAGAATGACTTTCCCGCTTGAAAGAAACCAAGACACTAAAAGATCTGGAGTCTCAGTAATAGCAGGAAATCAGTAAAAAATAAAAGCATCACTTAACAAACGAGGGGATGAGGAGGTTAGAAAAAGCTTAACCAGTCCATCAAATATCAAAATTAGGTGGAATAATACAGTTGGTGGGCGTTGCAAAGGTGTACCCCACATCAACAAGGAGAGAAGGAAGCCAAACTATTGCATTAATCAGCAGCATCTGTTAACAGCTCACACCGATCCAGAGACTTGCCAGCCTCAAGGGACAACACCTACACACACACACACACACACAGAGAGAGAGAGAGAGAGAGAGAGAGTCTGTAACGCATTCCGGACATGAAAATAATAAAGTTCTGCCTGTAAAACAAATGGTCATAGAAAAATAAAGAACGGGTAAAACGTACGTTTCGTATCTGGTTAATACATCAATATATACACTGAATTTATACTTGGAAAAAACCAGCCGTTTTTCGAAGAATGTGTAGTAAAAAAAAAAGTTTTTTCGTTTGTTTTCGCATCCTCAAGGTAAACGAAACAATTAATGTTGGACGCAACGAACATCCGCTTAAAAATTAGCCAGGAGGTCAGATTGTAAATCACTGCGACGTTCCTCTTTAATAAAAGAGATGAGCTTACTCTGAATGACACACAATGAGAAAAATATTGATTTTGCAACACTATCATTACCCGGGTCGATAAAACAGTCACTACAAGGGAATGAGATGAGATGTTTTCCCAGCTTATTTGTATGTTAGTAACTTTAGTTTCGGACGACGAACCAGCATTGTATTGTTGTAAATTCTCGTTTCTCACCCAGAACTGATCTAGTACATTATCTTCATTTCGTTAGTAACTAAAGTTTCAGACGACGAACCAGCATTGTCCGCCAGGCGTCCGCGTTTCTCACCCAGATTACTAATTTATTCTTACATTATCTTCATTATGGTATGTTACATCATTTACGCAGCGGGCGTGCACATAAAGGCGAAAACAAAGGTACCGAGCCAATCCTCCTTGCTCTTATCATATTTGGATTCTCTCTTTGTCCAGGGTCTGATATAACAGAAGCGAACCTACTCGTAGCCAGGGCTCCCTTTCAGAGTCACCGAATCTCGGGCGATATATGGTGCTGATACCACAGTCATTTGAATGCGCAAACCAAGCGTAAACACTCCTTATACGTCTTAACCGACGTGAGTAATCTTCGAGGTCTGACGATGTCATTTCATTTAGCGGGTTTTCCCACTTCCGAAGGCAGAAGAAAATTCAAATGTCGATTAGGGTTGCACGGATACCGAAACTGTTGCAATATTAGGGTCTTATAGAAAAGCTTAAGAAAAAAATCTGGAATACTAACCAAATTATGATAGAATCTCTG
>NC_087203.1:90665379-90674515 GCF_015104395.2 Macrobrachium nipponense | reverse complement strand
TGTGTGTGTATATATATATATATATATATATATATATATATATATATATATATATATATATATATATATATATATATATATATATACCATCCTGGCTTTCAACAAGAATTTTGGGAAGAGTACATAGCACTAGGCCCTTCTCTACTTGAGCTCCAACCGGCCGCAATCAATAGGGAAGAAATTTTAGGTGATAACCCACTAAGGTCAACCCTTGTCCCCATTGATTAGCATGTTAGACGTATCTTTTACAGCTGTGACACGCGTAGTAAAGCGAAATACTTATCATTATTTTCTAAAGTATGGGGACACATTTCCAAAAAAAACACTACAAAAGAAGAAAGCAAAATACTTTCTCCTCATAATATCAATGGATTTAATTAATATTGCACTCTTCTGAGCTAAAACCTTCGGGGCACACTTCCTGAATAGTGAATTAACATAAATGATAAAAAAAACTAAATACTACTTTATGAAGCAGAATCATACAACCAAAAACATGACAGGTCGAAATTTACTGAACAAATAAATGAGTTATAAATTTGTTTTTGCTTCAGAAAACTCAATGATTTATGAAAATCTGAAAATCAGTTATAAAGAAAAAGATGTGTCTTTCATAGTTTCAAGCTAGATTCTCTCTCTCTCTCTCTCTCTCTCTCTCTCTCTCTCTCTCTCTCTCTCTCTCTCTCTCTCTAAGAGAGTTAGACAAAATCATCAGAACACTGGGAATGAAATGTAAAACCTACTCCTAAAAATAAGTGAGCACATGGTGTCTCCTCGGATGGACTAATAATTCTTTGAGACATCCTAATGCTTTGTAACTCCTTGTAACTCTCTCTCTCTCTCTCTCTCTCTCTCTCTCTCTCTCTCTCTCTCTCTCTCTCTTTACAGATCTTGAGCACTACTTAGCAACTGATTTTTGTCTTAAAGTCAGCTTCTTATAATGGACCTGAATAAACAGGCCGACCCTCAGATTTAAGCACAATGCCATTAGATCCCGCAAACGAGAGAGGACAAAAAAGGAGTTTAAAATGAGAAGAAAATATAGAAAAAAAAAAATAATGCACCAAAGCTATTGCCAAGTCTTCACATCCATCTTTATCTTTGAGAGGTAAGATTCAGTCGTTTGAAAAAAAAAAAAAAAAAAAAAAAAAAAAAAAAAAAAAAAAATTCATGGCCACACAAGAATATAAAACCCTTAATGTTTAATGGAACTGTTTTCTCAAGTAGAAATAAACTCGTTTCCACGAAAGAAACATGAAAGGTTCCGGGAGGGAAGAGGAGTCTCGTCTTCAGATGTCAGACGGACTAAAAGGAGAGAATGACTTTCCCGCTTGAAAGAAACCAAGACACTAAAAAATCTGGAGTCTCAGTAATAGCATGAAATCAGTAAAAAATAAAAGCATCACTTAACAAACGAGGGAATGAGGAGGTTAGAAAAAGCTTAACCAGTCCATCAAATATCAAAATTAGGTGGAATAATACAGTTGGTGGGCGTTGCAAAGGTGTACCCCACATCAACAAGGAGAGAGGGAAGCCAAACTGTTGCATTAATCAGCAGCATCTGTTGACAGCTCACACCGATCCAGAGACTTGCCAGCCTCAAGGGACAACACTTACACACACACACACACACACACACACACACAGAGTCTGTAACGCATTCCGGACATGAAAATAATAAAGTTCTGTCTGTAAAACAAATGGTCATAGAAAAATAAAGAACGGGTAAAACGTACGTTTCGTATCTGGTTAATACATCAATATATACACTGAATTTATACTTGGAAAAAACCAGCCGTTTTTCGAAGAATGAGTAGTAAAAAAAAAAGTTTTTTCGTTTGTTTTCGCATCCTCAAGGTAAACGAAACAATTAATGTTGGACACAACGAACATCCGCTTCAAAGTTAGCCATGAGGTCAGATTGTAAATCCTCTTTAATAAAAGAGATGAGCTTACTCTGAAGGACACACAATGAGAAAAATATTGATTTTGCAACACTATCATTACCCGGGTCGATAAAACAGTCACTACAAGGGAACGAGATGAGGTGTTTTCCCAGCTTATTTGTATGTTAGTAACTTTAGTTTCGGACGACGAACCAGCATTGTATTGTTGCAAATCCTCGTTTCTCACCCAGAACTGATCTAGTACATTATCTTCATTTCGTTAGTAACTAAAGTTTCAGACGACGAACCAGCATTGTCGCCAGGTCGCGTTTCTCACCCAGTACTATTCTACATTATCTTCATTATGGTATGTTACGTCATTTACGCAGCGGGCGTGCACATAAAGGCGAAAACAAAGGTACGGAGCCAATCCTCCTTGCTCTTATCATATTTGGATTCTCTCTTTGTCCAGGGTCTGATATAACAGAAGCGAACCTACTCGTAGCCAGGGCTCCCTTTCAGAGTCACCGAATCTCGGGCGATATATGGTGCTGATACCACAGTCATTTGAATGCGCAAATCAAGCGTAAACACTCCTTATACGTCTTAACCGACGTGAGTAATCTTCGAGGTCTGACGATGTCATTTCATTTAGCGGGTTTTCCCACTTCCGAAGGCAGAAGAAAATTCAAATGTCGATTAGGGTTGCACGGATACCGAAACTGTTGCAATATTAGGGTCTTATAGAAAAGCTTAAGAAAAAATCTGGAATACTAACCAAATTATGATAGAATCTCTGAGGCAGTACATAAAAAAAACAGTATCTTCACCGAGAGAGGAAAGAATGTCAAAAAGCTGATTACATGAAACTTCATGAATACACACACAAACTAGAGCATAGCAATAGCACTAAGGAAGGAAACGCAAAAACAAAAACATTCAAAACAAGTGACGCCTCAAAATAGTTAAATTCATGAATAAAGAGTTTTGTGAGGATTATATTTCAAGCCTCACTAACCTTTGTACAATCTCAATTCCCTAGTGGAAATTGTATTCACATATACCTTTTCCCGCCCAAAAGATAACTCATACCACATCATTTGTATCATTAAATGTCTTTGGAGCACTTCAAGTGTCAATATTTTCAGTCGAAAATCAGTTCAGTATCGTATCTTGACTTACCTTCATTTCAATCAAGTCCTTGTTTCAAGTCAAATTAGTGACTGAATGCAAATGACGTAAGTGGCAGAAAAAAAGAACGCTGAATGACCACGTAGATGGCATTAGATATATGTCGTGTTTGTAAAATATCATCGGAAAAGGGCTTGACTCCATTGGGGACGTCCTTTTGCATCGATTAAAAAAATCAATGTGCAAAAATATCGTACATTCAGTGTTGCTGACACGTTCAACTACGGGGAAATGGGGAAACAATTTTGATCGTTGCACCCCAAAACCATATTTTTTAGAGATAGGATATTAATATCGAATTCACTCTACCATATACCACTGGAATTAATTTAGTCCGAAGGCGAATTATAACAGATAAATGCATTTCTTCGAATCATGACCAGGATTGAAAACTAGGTCTTTGGTTTTACAGTAAGTAATATTCGGCATTCGTATACAATTTGCAGCTTACTCGCTTCTTAATAAACATTCACTATTGACACGATTATCATACACTTGGATGACAAACATAGTTGGAGCGAGTTCACCGCATAACTGTTAAGAATAACAGAAGCAACAGCCAACGGCAACAGCAGTAGCACAGTAACAGCGAAGACCGATGGATCTGTCACAGAAAAACTATCCTCAGAAAGTGAGGAATGTTCCAAGCTTTTAAATCACGTCCCATCGTTTTTCTCAGAGAGAGAGAGAGAGAGAGAGAGAGAGAGAGAGAGAGAGAGAGAGAGAGAGAGAGAGAGAGAGATTTAGCACTGGAACTGTCATTATTCAAACGTATTTGATTCAGTCTTACTTTGCTTGGAACTTCCAATTATCACAATAAGTAAAGTTTAAAAGATGGATGTTTATTTCAATAATACTGTTCAACAAAAAATAAGTATTAATAATAATAATAATAATAATAATAATAATATAATAATAATAATAATAATAATAATGTCTTTTATTTTCATACTATTAGTGCATCTGTACACAATGCAGTATAATGATTATAATCAAACTGACATGATATTTTACCACAGAGAAAATTAACACTGGCCGTAAATACTAACTAGGTTTCATCTTTATAACTAAGCCATTTTAAGAGGACAGAGACAGGATGGTAGAAATTTATGGTATACATGCTAAAAACCAAATATTCAACCTTTACATGTGAGAAGGTTTGGAGTCATACACTCATCACTACCTTAAATGCAGTACTCTAATTATTTATAAATCTATTTATCTATACAGATGGCCTCCTCGATTTTTCCTGTCCTTGCCCTACCTATCTTTCATATAATCTACACAGTTTCAAGATTTCTTTTGAAATTTCTTTTGAACTTAATGGATCGAATTCATCCATGTATCTTGGATTCAGTTACCTTCTTCGTGAGTTTTCCCATGCTAATCTTCTTGTGATGCAAAACTTTAAACTCTTTAACTAGTCTTTCTCATTCATCCCAATGTCACAAACTAACACCATACCCGCTACCAATTCATGACCCCATTTCCTACCCGATAAACAAAACTGCCACTCCATCGCCTGTCCACACCCACACTTATATATATATATATATATATATATATATATATATATATACTAATAATATATATATATATATATATATATATATATACATATAATATATATATATATATATATATATATATACTATATATATATATATATATATATATATATATATGTATACAGTTTTGTGTGCGTGCGTGTGTAGTGCTGCTGTGTCCGTTATCCAGACAAAGAAGTGTGCGACTCTTTCCTCACATATCATTAGGAAGCATCTAGTTCATCCTCATTCTCCACTGGTTTCTGTTTCTGAATGCCTCGTCAGCTAGCTTAATGCACAAATAAATTCGATTCAGGCTGTCCCCCTCCCCGTCTGTCAAAAATCTCTTTACAAATATTCTATCTCTTTCTCTCTCTCTCTCTCTCTTCTCTGAGGATTCTTCGCTCTGCCAACGTGGAATCATAGTCATTTGTTTCTGGTGATTAGAAATTAATTTGCCGATGTAATGGGGTTCGGATCCCACACCAAGCTGTAGGTCCTGTTGCTATAGGTAACCAATTAGCTCCTAGCCACGTAAAAATATCTAAACCTTCGGGCCAGCCCTAGGAGAGGTGTTAATCAGCTGTGCTCTGGTTAAACTAATTTATACTAGGCTTCTCTGAGGATCTCAAGGCTATAAAGTACTGCTTCCAACATTAAACATTAAAATATGCACCAAAGTCTCTTCGGAGAAATCGAGTTTTCTATACAGCGTTAATGCTGTATAATAGTCACAGCCACGGCCCTTCAAACTTTCTGCCAAGGCCCGGTTTTGTTGGCAGACGCACGATCACGGCTAACTTTAACCTGAAATAAACTAACCACTACAGAGGCTAGAGGGCTGCAATTTGGTGCTGCAATTTGGTACGTTTGACGACTGGAGGGTGGATGAACAACATACCAATTAGCAGCCCTCTAGCCTCAGCAGTTTTTAAGGTTTAAGGGCGGACAGAAAAAGAGCGGACGGCCAGAAAAATAGCCATCGAAATAGTTTTCTTTCACAGAAAACTAAAATCATCATAAACTCTTGGGAAGAAATTGACTGAAATCCACTGGATGTGTTCTATGATTTTGGAAGATGCAAAATGTAAACGGTAGGGAACGATGATAGCGTGGTAAAAAGAAAGCATTTTCACTCAAACTACATAACGAATAACAACACTTATGGCACCCATGTACAAGGATGTAATGTATCTGAAATGGACAATTAAATTAATACACTTTCGATAGCTTTTCCTTACATAGAAATTTTAATTCACGAATAAAAGTATCCTGTACTGAGGTCAAGTTTTTCTTTCTGTTGCAAGAAACAAAAACGGCTTTTTCAAATTGACTATAAAATTCTAGCTCGAAAATAACACATCAATGATGTCTTCGTAAATGATAACAATAAAAACATGCAAAAGGAAAGTCAGTAAAATGGCTAGATATTGATTTTCTGAAGTCAAAATATAATAGTATCATTCTACATAAATGAAATAAATAAACATTTTGGTAAACCGATTAAGTTTCCTCATCCAAATAGCATCAAATGCTCAACACGAGCATTTATTTAAATGAATACTAGAAAAATAGAACCAGGTACATAAATTTCCCAGAAAGAAAACAGGACCCACCCCGAAAAACGCCGAGGGAAAAAGCTGCTGGAAGAAAAGACGGGACAACAAAAAAACCGAATGAAATTAACGAAGTCGGGTAATTCGCTTCTGGCTGAATAAAATCCCTGGATAAAACCGAGAAGATGAAGAGGAGAATAATGGCTAAAGAAGAATAACCAGAAAATGAACGAGAGAAACGAAGTTTGTGAAATTAAAAGGATGAGAAAGTTAAATAAACTGACTATGTAAATAAGAGAGATGCGAAAATATAAAGGTTGTGGTTATCATGTGTGAAAGGCAGAAAGAAATATATATAATTATATAAAATTGAGAGAGAGAGAGAGAAAGAGAGAGCATTGTGGAATGCACTGTCATATTATGACAGCTATCTGCAGTTTGAAATATTAGTAACTGCGGTGTTTCCTGGTCGGGTGTCTCATCTGACTTTTGGAAAAGAGAACCACCTGTATCCTATATGGTTGACTGAGGGACAAGTAGTATACCCGGAGTATTGAAATAAACTAGAATAAGGAGGGCGTTGGTTCTTACTCGAAAATGGAAACTTTGTGGATTTAGGAAATAGTAAAAGAAAATGCAAAAGAGGGTAAGGAACAAGGGACAGAGAACTTGCTGAGCAAGACTATTGCTTTTTGGATAGTCCTGAACTTAGATGATTACAAGCACATCATGAACACGAAGGAAAACGAGTAAAAAGTGCGCCGAAGTTTCTCCGGTGCAATCGAGTTTTCCGTACAGCGTATAATGCTGTATGAAACTCTCAGCCACGGCCAGGTAATGGCCTGTGTTTGTGGCACCTACAGTGGCGCCAGACGCACGATCATGGCTAACTTTAATCTTACTACCGAGGCTACAGGGCTGCAATTTGGTATGGTTGATGATTGGAGGGTGGATGATCAAAATACCAATTTGCAGCCCTCTAGCCTCAATAGTTTTTCAGATCTGCGGGCGGACCGACAGACAAAAAGACGACAAAACTTCAAGGATGAGGTTCATGCTGTGAAATTTGAATAACAGAGTTAACATTACAACGCGTCCACCCCCCAAAAATCCCCTCGAGTAAAATCCGCGCAAATGAAAAAATTAAAAGGCATGAAATTACGGCAGATATCCCATTTACCTAAACCAAACCTAATCTAATTCCTGAAACCAATCCAGGATCACATTCAAGGGCTGTCAAGTGTCCCCAACGAGCTCTCTCTCTCTCTCTCAAAAAAAAAGAGAATTTCCATTATAGCAAAATGAATTCAATATCGGCATCATTATCTCAAGAACTCACTTGTGTAAATTGAAATTTTGGGCCGATGATTCTTGCTGACATGAAGTCTGCATTTTTTTTTTTTTTCTCTCGAAAATTCACTTGTCACCAATTTGTTTGACTTCTTGAGGCTTCAATATGTATACAACCTATCATCTGGGACTACGCCTAATTTAGCCAGTTAGTGTTAGCTTCGATCGCTTTTAACGCATACATGTCGATAACCAAAATATGAACGACTCAAGTTCGGTGGAAATGCAACCTGATAAACAATTTTATCAATAGGCAACGATTTCAAGCGGTAAAATTATTTATTCAGAGTGAAAGTACAAAATCATACTTGAATGGTTGCATAGGTAAGAATCTAAAAACCAGCTTACAGAAACATTACCCTAGAGAGAGAGAGAGAGAGAGAGAGAGAGAGAGAGAGAGAGAGAGAGAGATTAGTATGCGTTTTCTTAGTCTCTCGAATTATTTAACGTATTTACTCATCTGACTTCAAGTATCAACACAAACAAACAAATTTATGTTATTCAATAAAAACCCGAAGCTAAATCTTTAGATGGATGGCATTAGGCAGTATAAAAAAAAGCGGCAAAATGTTCCCGAATGTTAAGAAAACGATTAGTAATGATTTACAGCCCCCACAAACATGGCATCCGCATTTGCCAAGTCAAGTCAAGGTATATAATTACTCAACATTTATTTGTAGGGGTAAACAGCGTTTTTCATTTTAAGGAAGGAACAAAAAAATATATCAAAGACAAGAAAATGTTTACCAACGCGGGTCTCGAAAATAACAAGATCTCTGAAGAAGCCGCTTCTTGTCAGACACAAATTGTGAACCAAGTAACAAATTAGCTGAAATTACCAAATGCGCTAAAATAGAATAAAAATACGACTGATGGAGTTAATGTCACATAAATCGTACATGACGACGAATACATTTATTGCAATTAAATAAAGACTGTGTATTACGATAAACCACTGGCGTTTGCATGTGGATAAAACCGACCCATAAAACTAGTGTCAAATAAACAGATCATCCTCATCTCAATCAGACTATAGTAGAACCTCTAGCTTTGTTCTTCACTGATTTAAAAGTTCGATTGCTTATACTGGTATATTCTGTAACTGGTGAGTGACTTAAAAAGGTGTAAGTTCATTTCGAGCTTCATGAAAATGAAAATACCGAAAGCAATATCTCATCTTCCTGTTTAATATAAGCCATATGATCTCTCTCTCTCTCTCTCTCTCTCTCTCTCTCTCTCTCTCTCTCTCTCTCTCTCTCCTCTCTCTCTCTCCACGTTTTAATAAAGATAGCGATGTAGAATGTCTTATATATATCAGTACGAGCAAAGAAAACTTTACAATATTTAAAAAAGAATGAAGAAAATGCTACCGACGAATATAATAGTACAGATACGATGATGATTGGAGTACACAGACTTCTGGAAATCCACGTCAAGACCAACAAACAATATTACCACGTAGAAACATGAAAACAAATTGAGGCAACAGAAAACTTTGGAAGTCATAAAAAACCCTTTGAAGGCCACAAAATACATCCCGGAGAGTAGAGGGAAAATAACTTTAGTAGACAGAAGAGACGTATAAATAGAATACAAAGCCCATCAT
>NC_087203.1:90652879-90660379 GCF_015104395.2 Macrobrachium nipponense | reverse complement strand
TTGTGAACTAAAATAGCAAGCAAAAAATAGACAAGGTTATGGCTGTACCCTTATAATGGCGCAATAACGAATCAGAATAGAGTTCGAATCGGAATTATATGGCACAATCAAATACGAGTGCATGACAATAAATCACTTTCGCCAAATATACGTATCCCTATCACATAAAACGAATCTGTAGATAGTGACACAGACATGATATAACCTTTCAAAAACACCTGCCATCAACAGGACGAAACTATCATATGCTTTTGCTTTTCCCCACTCATGTTTTCTTGAGTACTTCATCAACTACACCAAATAACAAACAAGTAAAAAATGCGCCAAAGTTTCTTCGGCGCAATCGACATTTCTGTACAGCGAATAATGCTGAATAAACCTCTCAGCCACGGCACATGAAACTCTTATCACTTTTTCAGTCCGCCCTCAGATCTTAAACACTACTGATGCTAGAGGGCTGCAATTTGGTATGTTTGTTGATTGGAGGGTGGATGATCAACATACCAATTTGCACCCCTCTAGCCTCAGTAGTGTTTAAGATCTGAGGGCGGACTGAAAAAGTGCGGACGGACAGACAAATAGCCATTTCAGTAGTTTTTTTTAGAGAAAAATAAAACGACAGCAACAATGTAAAACCAGTACAGCAGTAGTCTAATTCATATTCAAAATCATCCAATGATTTCTATCTTAAAAAATTATAAGAAAAATTAGTAAACAATATGCACGGATAAAGTAAAGATTTCGAAAGGAAAAACCTGAAACCAAATTTTTACTATCATTTGTTTTAGCGTTGTGAAGTTTTCCACGGACGACAATTTTTAGTCTCCAAATTTCCATGAAAGTACAGTTTCAATAAAGAATCTTGAAAGTTATTTTAATAATAATAATAGAAATACGGAACTTTCAAAACACATATGCTCTACTTTGAAAATTTATAAATGCATACTGCATCCTCAGCCAGTAAAGGGTATTAATGATAAATTTTACTATCATGAAAAAATAATATACAATTAATTTGAGTTGAAAAGATTAATGTGATAAAGGAAATATTTGAATGAGAGAAGAACCATAGAATAATTTTTATAATTGGAAAAAACATCTTTACCCATATTTTTAAGTCATGTCTCACAATTATCATTTTGCTAAGGAAGTAACGAATTATGATGTGGTGCTGAACGTTTAATAATTGCAATTTACAAGAAGCTATTAAAATCAATTTCAATTTCCCTCCCCACACGTAATAAACAGGTGCGAAGCAGGGGATACACTAATTAGCGCTTTCATTTTTTTCCTTATATCATGACCAAAATTTCCAAGGCAAAGGACCCATTATATATATATAATATATATATATATATATATATATATAGTATATATATATATATGTATATATATATATATATATATTATATATATATATGTATAATATATATATGTATATATATATATATATATATATAGGATATAGGATATATATACAATATATATATGTATATATATATATATATATATAATATATATATAATAGATGCATATATATATATATATATATATATATATATATACATATATATATTATATATATATATATATATATATATATATATATATATATATATATATATATAAACATATCACATATAACCACATTATTTATGTATATATATTTAAACATCTTCATATGTATGGATGTATATAGTATGTATGTATGTATGCATGCACACCTTATCATTATCCAAACATTTATTGCAAATGAAATATATACAAGGTATTTTACAAATAATTGGGATACATTTACGCCCAGTAGTGGTGTAAGGGAAGGTTGAAGAAATACTGAGAGGCGAATATGCAGCAAAATCATCGATTGATAAGAAAGGGCCGATGAATAAAAAGACAAGACAAAAAAAAGAAAAAAAATGAAAATGAACTCCTGACGAACGCCATTGGTAGATGGGAGAAGGACTGCCAATATACACTAACACCAAACAGATAAGACATATGAATAGAAAAAATAAAAACGAGAAATAAGTTTACAAAGTGAAGAATTAACGTCTTCAGCAGGAAGTTATACTTTACACGACTTACGGATAAACTGTGTAAAGCGCCTTAGAGCAGGTAAAGAGATTATTCAAATTTCCACCCACACGACTAAAATCAGTTACATGAGAAGCCCCAGGGAGATGATGGAGCAAAGGGGGATGTATTTGTTGCATAATATCAGCAGAATACTTTATCCACATTGAAAGTTAAAGCAAAAGAGCTGTTATTGGAAGAACCACATCTGCCCCTTTTAATCGGGCTGGGTTGCAGCCACGGAAGGAACCTTGTCATCTGCAAACTCCTTGATGAATTTGGCAGGAGGATGATCAAGCCAGACGCCCTTGTCAGTCTTTCATGATGCAAGAAACACAGGATCTCCCAAAAGGGAATGTCGAAGAGGACGTAGAATTGGGGAGGGGAACGGGTGGAGAGATCCTAGAATCTGAGATAATAATTAAAAAAATAATAAGGATACCGAGGATGACACTATAGAAAAGAAAGGAAAATATAAACCTGAGATCATTTAGTCGAATGACCTGGTAGAAAATGTTCGTGAGAAGTAGGAAAGAAAAAAAAAGTTATTAGAGTTATTCCAATATTAGTAAAACCAAAGAATAACATCAGAGAGGGAATCTCATGATAATCATGTCTACCTGTAAGTGTGCTCATAATATTTCATTGATAAAGGTCGAACTTATATAACCAGAACGTAAGTAGAGTGGAAAACGAAAGAACTGACAATGGTTATATATATATATATATATATATATATATATTATATATATATATATATATATATATATATATATATATATATATATATATATATATATATATAACTGATTCATGAAAGACAGACCAGAAGACAGGCCGGAGAGTGGAAAAATAGATGGTTCTTAAATAAAAGCTGCTGGTGGGAATTTACCTTGAGTGGGCTAACATTTGCTGGCTCGGTTTAACACAGAACGAAACCAGACTTTGTCTGCAAGGACAAGGCCTGGCTTCAGTTTTATTTTAAAAAGAAAAAATCACATCTCATATTATCTCTTAAAATTATTCATTCCATTTGACGTGACAAGCAAGGAAGGATTCGGTCAATGAAAAAACGAGAATTGAACACCCACACGTGAAGTTTTCTTAGTGTCTTGATATATCCCACGATACCAATGAAGTTTAAACCCTCTGCTGCAGGTGATTTTTGTTTATGTTTTATGTTTGCATTTTAATGAACAGCAGCAGCTGTCTAGCTGCCAAAGAATTCAAACTCCTTACTGTACTGAAACCAAGCCTGCGCTGAATATGATATTTTGTAAACTTGGATGTTTTGAATATCATTCAGATAAAGAAAAATTAACACACACACACATGGAATAAAAATGACTGCGGAGGACTGGAATTTAATCAATAAATTCCTGAATGATCGAGAAGACATTTAATAAATTCCTGAATGATCAAAAAGACATTCAATACATTCCTGAATGATCGAAAAGACATTCAATAAATTCCTGAATGATCGAAATGACATTCAATAAATTCCTGAATGATCGAAAAGACATTCAATAAATTCCTGAAAGATCAAAAAGACGTTAAATAAATTCATGAATGATCTAAAAGACTTTCAATAAATTCCTGAATGATCGAAAAGATTTTCAATAAATTCCTGAATGATCGAGAAGACTAACTGTGATTCGACATAAGGAAGAAACAAGTCAGGATGATTCCGAAGAATTGGGTGAATAGAACGCTAAATGAGAGTTCAGTCGGTTCACACACACACACACACACAAACACACGCACACACACAAGTGGAAATGAGAGCCCGGATAATGACAGACAGACAGGAAAACACTTTCGGAATAATTTTGAATGCATAAGAAAGAGAAGGGTGGATGATTAATGAAACCGCAGAAAATGGGGGATTTGAGTATCAGGATAATAAATTTCGAGAAGGAATCTTGGATGAGTGAAATGGCGAGAGAAGTTGAAGTTGAACATCTAATGCAGTTAAATATATCTGCAAACCTAATCAATATTTTCTAGTAAATTCAATATAACGCACACGCATTTGAAATGAATTAGAATAATTTCATAGGAAGAGCAATTTAAATGCATTTAAATATATCTGCATTTAAACATATCTGCAAACCTAATCATTATTTTCTTAGAAATCCAATATAACGCAAATGCATTTGAAATGAATTAGAATAATTTCATAGGAAGAGCAATTTTGAATAAGTTAAAAGTTCATTTATCATCTCCTAGGCCCTCAACAGGAAAGTAATATTAATATTCGGTTTCACTGAGGTGGCTGCGTCTTTGCATTATTCATACCGGTGCTATCACTCGACGAATGGCGTAGTCTAGACTTACAGGCGGGCAATTCATTGTTATTACCCACTGGGCCATAAGTGTTTCGAAACTGAGCTTCTAAATGTCAAAACATTGCGACCATGGAACTAAAACCTAATGGTGTATTTTCGGATATCGAGTGACAACGTAAGATCCCAGAAAACATTGAATTCTGCAATACAGTGGCCGATACAAAGCTAGCGAACCAACAAGTCAGCCCTGGTATTATTTCTGTGTGATAATAACTTAAAATGATAACATTCCCATGAACTTAAATTTGCGGATTGACTCAGCATCCAGAGATCACTTTCATTACAGGATAATAACTTGAGAAGCAACATTGTAAGGCTACTTTAAACTTCCTTCAGTCTCATCATTCCATTGAAAGGACGACCTATGCGTGTGCAAAGTGATCGCAACGATTTATCGATTTATCGCTCTGCTAATGTGTGTGTTTGCGTGTCTATATATATATATATGTATATATATATATATATATATATATATATATATATATATATATATATATATATATATATATATATATATATATATATATGACTGCATACATTTAAGTACACACATATACAGACACACACACACACACACATATATATATACATATATACATATATATATATATATATATGTGTGTGTGTGTGTGTGTGTGTGTGTGTGTGTGTGTTTGTGTGTACTTATGTATTTTTGTGTGTGCATCAATGTCAGAAGCGAAATCAATGCCAGCAATGCTATTATTATTCTTACAATTAACTCGGTGTAAGCGGATAGAAAAAAAAATTCAATTATTCGTAAACTGAAACAACACACCCTACCCTTCTAATGAGAAACCAAATTGGAAAACAAACTTAAGAATGATATCGTTCAAGAACCACCCTTTCTGCAAAGCACTTGAGAAGAAACGAGAAATACAACTTACTCCTCATTTTACCGAGCGAACACAGAAGAAAGAGGCGTCATGTTTCTGCTCTAAGGATCTGTTATCTGTTAACATGACCCTTTGACCGAAGAAAAGATACCAGTTGCATTCGCATAAATCATGTTGATGCAAACAATGAATGAGATGTAATTCAGGTCCCCTCAGATCGGCGAGTCAGTTTAGGGTCATCCTTGTCCTGAGAGAGAGAGAGAGAGAGAGAGAGAGAGAGAGAGAGAGAGAGTAATAATAATAATAAATAATGGGGGTGGGGGAGGAGGGATGTAAAGGGAGAATTGCAGTGTCTGACTAGAATAACTGCTTCAAAAATTAAAATCGGAAATAGAAATTCATTATCAATAAAATAAAAAATCATTAAAATCGGAGATAATTGATAATATAAAAATTTCTAAGTACACAAATTTAAAAAAAATAAATGGAATGGAAAAAAAATTAAGAAATGCAAAAACTAAGAGTATATAACACAAGTTTAGTAGTCTACGCAAACCCTCTTCACTTCGTGACTAGCGCTCAGTCAGTTGGCACTCCGTGACATCGCATAACGACATACTAAGCTCAAATTTAAGATACAATGACTCAGATAAGGGGCAGTAACTTACGAACATATGAGTACGTATAGTCAACACAAAACTATTACAATTAGTGGATTTTTCCTAGATAATGACGCCCACGGGTTTTAAGCCGATATGTATCCACATTTCCAGTGTGTTTAGTAGAAACCCAGTTGGGTTTACCGTGAAAACATAAACAAAAGACTATAGATATCATAAAAGATACTGACCCCAAAGATAACAACCTACGAAAACACCTAGGGTCACTATCTAGGAAAGATCCCAACTAGTTTTCCTTACAGTAATGTATGGCAGCAGCTTTGTATTTGCTTGCACAACATACATAGCTAGATATAGTATACACTTCTTCGTTTGTATACATACATTTATGACGATAATGTTAAATTACCTACGATAGACACTTACCAAAGCTTATAAGTACGTTTATGTTAAAGAATGCATACAACTTACATACTTTTTGGGCAGTGAATATACAAAATGAAGACATGAAACGCACGTAAGAATAAAATACAAATAAATATGTAAATATTCGACGACATAGATAAATTATCAAGTACATTACGGCGCTTATAATTTCAACCCACGTTGTTATATGAAAGTTACAAATCATAAGATATTGCGGTAATATAAAGTGATTTATTTATTTCCGGCTGACCTACTATTAGCATACATAAGGGTCTTATTTTCATACGAACTTTTGTAATATATGTACAATGCTTCATCTTGTGTTTCTTCCAATACTTTTTAGGAAGAACATTAATCGCAAAGCCGTAATTCTATACTAACGGTGTTTTTATGACGCAAAGTTTACTTATGGGAAAAAAAGTCAAGAAAGAAATATCTTTATGTTCTTCATGTTACATATTGTATGAATAAAAGATTATTACAATCCATTGAAGAAGAAGAAGAAGAAGAAGAAGAAGAAGAAGAAGAAGAAGAAGAAGAAGAAGAAGAAGAAAAAGAAGAAAATTTTACAAAAGAATTGTCATGTGTTACCTAAACCAACTCAAGAAGGAATAAACCTCCTCAAACTCCCTTAATCTCTCATTTCAGACGGTTTGGAAATCTAGCACTCCAATCCAAGACTTAAGGATAAATATACGTTTTTAAGACTAAATTAAAGTCCCGATATCGTAATTATATGATACTATCTAATTCCAGCTTACTCGTGCTGCGTGCTAAAATCTACGGTCAAATAGAGCGTTGTTTCTCCAACGAAAATTAAATTAGGTACGCTATATTTTATAGGGAAAATTGTTTTGTACTGTTTAACATGAACATTATTTGTTTTTTACATTTCCATTCTAATAAATAAATCATAAATATCCTATCCTAAAATTCTTGTATCTTTAACTCGACGTGAAACACCTTTATCAGGGTTTTTTTAGGCTTGCCTACCATCTCCCCCCAACATGAAAGTAGTTTGCAGGCTTACTCCCCGAGTAAGCAAAAATAGGTACAACTGGTATCTTACAGATAAATGACTCACTATTCCTGTTACATTGGGCCTGTGTCATCCAGAACTCTTGCTCCTTGTATCCTACGTATTGGAACTGTCAAACAAAGCCTGAGGCAATCACAGCG
>NC_087203.1:90648760-90652379 GCF_015104395.2 Macrobrachium nipponense | reverse complement strand
TGAAAAAATCTGGAATACTAACCAAATTGATGGTAGAATCTGAGGCAGTACATAAAAAAAAAAAAAAAAAAAAATAAAAAACAGTATCTTCACCGAAAGTGGAAAGAATGTCAAAAGGCTGATTACATGAAACTTCGTGAATACATACACAAACTAGAGCATAGCAATGGCATAGGGAAGGAAACGCGAAAAACAAAAACACCGAAAACAAGTAACGCCTCAAGGTAGTTAATCAAATTCATAAATAAAGCGTATTGAGAAGAATATATTTCAAGCCTCACTAACAATCTCAATTCGCTAATGGAAATTGTATTCGCATATACCTTTTCCTGCCCAAAAGATGAGAACTCAGACCACATCATTTGTACCATTAAATGTCTTTGGAGCACTTCAAGTGTCATTTTTTTTTTAGTTGAAAATCAATTCAGTATCTTGACTTACCTTCATTTCAATTCAGGCTTTCCTAATCACCCAGGAGGTATCATTTCGGTCTCATATCTCAGGTTTTAAATGAAGCATCCCATCAACTTCCATTACACTTTTGTTCTTTCGCAAAATTTCACTTTGACACTGGACACCAGACAATTTGAATAATCTAAACAATGCCTCCGGCAAACAACTGTAACTTCTCCAGCGCGGAGACCTCTAACGTAACAACGCTGTAGAAATGGTATTGTTTTCACTCTAACACTATAAAGATATCCAACTATAATCTAAGTCACTAGTTCCACATGGGTCGATGGGAGGTACTTTAGAATGGAACAAGGGACTCACTCTCAAATGCCTCTGTATATTTGTCCTCATTTCGGTAAGCTAATCTTCTCCCAGCTTTTTGAAATACTTGTACGTCTTGCTTACTTGAGGCATTGTAGGGAAATTCAGTACGAAAATTATAGTAATCTGATACACTGCAACAGACCAACGCTCTCTTACCCACGAGGAAAAACAACTCAAGTCCTTGTTTCAAGTCAAATTAGTGATTGAATGCAAATGACGTAAGTGGCAGAAAAAAAAGAACGCTGCATGACCACGTAGATGGCATTAGGTATATGTCGTGTTTGTAAAATATCATCGGAAAAGGGCTTGACTCCATCGGGGACGTCCTTTTGCATCGATTAAAAAAATCAATGTGCAAAAATATCGTACGTTCAGTGTTGCTGATACGTTCAACTACGGGGAAATGGGCAAGCAGAATTTCGATTGTTGCACACTAAAACCATTTTTTTTTTACTGATAAGATATTAATATCGAATTCACTCAACCATATACCACAGGAATAATTTAGTCCGAAGGCGAATTATAACCGATAAATGCACTTCTTCGAATCATGACCAGAATTGAAAACTGGGTCTTTTCTTTAACATTAAGTAATATTTGGCATTCGTATATAATTTGCAGCTAAAAAGCTTCTTAATAAACATTCACTAATGACACGATTATCATACACTTGGCTGACAAACATAGTTGGAGCGAGTTCACCGCATAGCTGTTAAATAACAGAAGCAACAGCCAACGGCAACAGCAGTAGTATCAAAGACCGATGGATTTGTCACAGAAAAACTATGCTGAGAAAAAAAGTGAGGGATGTTCTGAGCTTTTAAATCATCGACCCCATCGTCAGTCAGATGAGAGAGAGAGAGAGAGAGAGAGAGAGAGAGAGAGAGAGAGAGAGAGAGAGAGAGAGAGAGAGAGATTTAGCACTGGAACTGTCATTATTCAAACGTATTTGATTCAGTCCTACTTTGCTTCCTTAAATGTTTCAATTCATCCAATTGGCTTGGAGCTTCCAATTATCACAATAAGTAAAGTTTAAAAGATGGATGTTTATTTCATTAATAACTGTTCAACAAAAAAATAGTATTAATAATAATAATAATAATAATAATAATATAATAATAATAATAATAATAAAAATAATAATAATAATAATAATAATAATAATAATAATAATAATAATAATAATATAGAAAAATGCGCCTTAGTCAACATACAAAAGGCAAAGTAACGAGAACTGAAGGGATAAAAGCTACCAGATGGGAGCAACATCAAACACATAGATGAGACAGGATACAAATACCTGGGAATAATGGAGGGGTATGGGATATAAAGCACCAAGAGATGAAGGACACGATCAGCAAAGAATATATGCAGAGACTCAAGGCGATACTCAAGTCAAAACTCAACGCCGGAAATATGATAAAAGCCATAAACACATGGGCAGTACCAGTAATCAGATACAGCGCAGGAATAGTGGAATAGACGAAGGCAGAACTCCGCAGCATAGATCAGAAAACCAGGAAACATATGACATACACAAAGCACTACACCCAAGAGCAAATACGGACAGACTATACATAACACGAAAGGAAGGAGGAGAGGACTACTAAGTATAGAGGACTGCGTCAACATCGAAAACAGAGCACTGGGGCAATAAATCTGAAAACCAGTGAAGACGAGTGCTAAAAAGTGCATGGGAAGAAGAACTAATAAAAGTAGACGAAGACCCAGAAATATACAGAGACAGGAGAAAGCAGACAGAACAGAGGACTGGCACAAACAAACCAATGCACGGACAATACATGAGACAGACTAACGAACTAGCCAGCGATGACACATGGCAATGGCTACAGAGGGGAGAGCTAAAGAAGGAAACTGAAGGAATGATAACAGCGGCACAGATCAGGCCCTAAGAACCAGATATATTCAAAGAACGATAGACGGAAATAACATCTCTCCCATATGTAGGAAGTGCAATACGAAAAATGAAATCATAAACCACATAGCAAGCAAATGTCCGGCACTTGCACAGAACCAGTACAAAAAGAGGCATGATTCAGTGGCAAAAGCCCTCTACTGGAGCCTGTGCCAGAAACATCAGCTACCTTGCAGTAAATAAGTGGTACGAGCAACAACCAGAGGGAGTATTAGAAAACGATCAGGCAAAGATCCTCTGGGACTATGGTATCAGAACGGATAGGGTGATACGTGCAAATAGACCAGACGTGACGTTGATTGACAAAGTCAAGAAGAAAGTATCACTCATTGATGTCGCAAATACCATGGGACACCAGAGTTGAAGAGAAAGAGAGGGAAAAAAATGGATAAGTATCAAGATCTGAAAATAGAAATAAGAAGAATATGGGATATGCCTGTGGAAATCGTACCCATAATCATAGGAGCACTAGTCACGATCCCAAGATCCCTGAAAAGGAATCTAGAAAAACTAGACGCTGAAGTAGCTCCAGGGACTCATGCAGAAGAGTGTGATCCTAGTAACGGCGCACATAGACATAGTAAAAAGTGATGGACTCCTAAGGAGGCAGGATGCAACCCGGAACCCCACACTATAAATACCACCCAGTCGAATTGGAGGACTGTGATAGAGCAAAAAAAAAAAAAAAAAAATCAATAATAATAATAATAATAATAATAATAATAATAATAATAATAATAATAATAATAATAATAATAATAATAATAATAATAATATGGTCTTTTATTTTCATACTATTCGTGCATTCGTACACAATGCAGTATAATGATTAAACTCAAAACTGACATGATATTACCACAGAGAAAATTAACACTGGGCGTAAATACTAACTAGGTTTCATCTTTA
>NC_087203.1:90628760-90646260 GCF_015104395.2 Macrobrachium nipponense | reverse complement strand
TTATTTAAATAAAGAGAAAAATAGAACCAGGTACATAAATTTCCCAGAAAGAAAACAGGACCCAAAAACGCCAAGGGAAAAAACTCCTGAAAGAAAAGACGGGACAACAAAAAAACCGAATGAAATTAACGAAGTCGGGTAATTCGCTTCTGGCTGAATAAAATCCCTGGATAAAACCGAGAAGATGAAGAGGAGAATAATGACTAAAGAAGAATAACAAAGAAAATGAACGAGGGAAACGAAGTTTGCGAGATTAAAAGGAGGAGAAAGTTAAATAAACTGACTATGTAAATAATAGAGAGGCGAAAAGATAGAAGTAGTGGTTATTAGGCGTGAACGGCAGAAAGAAATATATAATTACATAAAATTGAGAGAGAGAGAGAGAGAGAGAGAGAGAGAGAGAGAGAGAGAGAGAGCATAGTGGAATGCACTGTCATATTATGACAGCTATCTGCAGTTTGAAATATTAGTAACTGCGGTGTGTTTCCTGGTCGGAGTTTTCATCTGACTGTTGAAAGAACCACCTGTATCCTATGGCTGACTGAGGGACAGGTAGTATGTATACCCGGAGTATTGAGAAATGAACTAGAATAAGGAGGGCGCTGGTTCTTACCCGTAAATGGAAACTTTGTGGATTTAGGAAATAGTAAAAGAAAATGCAAAAGAGGGTAAGGAACAAGGGCCAGAGAACTTGCTGAGGAGCAAGGCTATTGCTTCTTGGATAGTCCTAGACCTAGATGATTACAAACACATCATAAACACGAAGGAAAACAAGCGCCTCAGTGGCGTGGTTGGTATGGTGTTGGCGTCCCACCTCGGTGGTCGCGGGTTCGATTCTCGGCCATTCCATTGAGGAGCGAGAGATGTGTATTTTTGGTGATAGAAGTTCACTCTCGACGTGGTTCGGAAGTCACGTAAAGCCGTTGGTCCCGTTGCTGAATAACCACTGGTTCCATGCAACGTAAAAGCACCATCCAGACAGACACGAAGGAAAACGAGTAAAAAGTGCGCCGAAGTTTCTCCGGTGCAATCGAGTTTTCTGTACAGCGTATAATGCTGTATGAAACTCTCAGCCACGGCCAGGTAGTGGCCTGTGTTTGTGGCACCTATAGCGATGCCAGACGCACGATCATGGCTAAGTTTATTCTTAAATGAAATAGAAACTACCGAGGCTAGAGGGCTGCAATTTGGTATGGTTGATGATTGGAGGGTGGATGATCAAAATACCAATTTGCAGCCCTCTAGCCTCAATAGTTTTTTCAGATCTGTGGGCGGACGGACAGACAAAAAGCCATCGCAATAGTTTTCTTTTACAGAAAGCTAAAAAGACACTTAGACAATACTCCTTGGCACGCATTAGTGGAAACAACAATAGAAGAAGGATGAGGTTCATGCTGTGAAATTTGAATAACAGACTTAACATTACAACGCGTCACCCCCCTCCCCCCAAAAAAAAAAACCCTCGAGTAAAATCCGCGCAAATGTAAAAAATAAAAGGTATGAAATCACGGCAGATATCCCTTTTACCTAAACCAAGCCTAATCTAATTCCTGAAACCAATCCAGGATCGCATTCAAGGGCTGCCAAGTGTCCCCAACGAGCTCTCTCTCAAAAGGAAGAAGAAGAAGAAGAAAAAGGAGAATTTCCATTATAGCAAAATGAATTCAATATCGTCATCATTATCTCAAGAACTCACTTGTGTAAATTGAAATCTTGAACAAGGATTCTTGCTGACATGATGTCTGCATTTTTTTTTTCTCGAAAATTCACTTGTTACCAATTTGTTTGACTTCTTGGGGCTTCAATATGTATATAACCACTCATCTGGGACTTCGCCTAATTTAGCCAGTTAGTGCTTGCTTGGATCGCTTTTAACGCATACATGTCGATAACCAAATTATGAACGACTTAAGATAGGTAAAAATGTAACCCGATTAACAATTTTACCAACAGACTGAAATTTTAACTGGTAAAATTATTAATTCAGAGTGAAGTACAAAAATCATATTTTAATGGTTGCATAGGTAAGAATCTAAAAAACAGCTTACAGAAACATTACCCTAGAGAGAGAGAGAGAGAGAGAGAGAGAGAGAGAGAGAGAGAGAGAGACTAAATGTGTTTTCACTAGTTTTTTTACGCAGATTAGTATGCGTTTTCTTAGTCTCTAGAATTATTTAACGTATTTTCTCATCTGACTTCAAGTATCGACACAAACAAACAAATTTATGTTATTCAATAAAAAACCGAAGCTAAATCTTTAGATGGATGGCAATAGGCAGTATAAAAAAAAAGCGGCAAAATGTTCCTGAATGTTAAGAAAACGATTAGTAATGATTTACAGCCCCACAAACATAGCATCCGCATTTGCCAAGTCAAGTCAAGGTATATAATTACTCAAGATTTATTTGTAAGGGTAAACAGCATTTTTCATTTCAAGGAAGGAAACAAAAAAACATATATCAAAGACAAGAAAATGTTTACCAACGCGGGTCTCGAAAATAACAAGATCTCTGAAGAAGCCGCTTCTTGTCAGACACAAATTGTGAACCAAGTAACAAATTAGCTGAAATGACCAAATACGCTTAAATAGAATAAAAATACGACGACTGCTGCAAAGGCCATAGAGTTAACGTCACACGATTTATTTTTCTTCAAGAAGAGTCTGTACATAAATCGTACATGACGACGAATGCATTTATTGCAATTAAATAAAGTGTGTATTACGATAAACCACTGGCGTTTGCATGTGGATAAAACCGACCCATAAAATAGTGTCAAATAAATAGATCATCCTCATCCCAATCAGATTATAGTAGACCTCTAGCTTTGTTCTTCACTGATTTAAAGTTCGATTGCTTGTATAACTATATTCTGTAACTAGTGAGTTCATTTCGAGCTTCATGAAAATGAAAATACCAAAATAAATATTTCATCTTCCTGTTTAATAGAGTAAGCCAAATGATTCTCCCCCCCACACTCCCCCCTCTCTCTCTCTCTCCACGTTTTAATAAAGATAGCTATGTAGAAATGTCTTTTATGTATATCAGGTAACGAGCAAAAAAGACATTTACAATATTTAAAAAGAATGAAGAAAATGCTGCCGATGAATATAATAGTACAGAGATACGATCATTATTGGAGTACACAACCATCTGGAAATCCACGTCAAGAACAACAAACAATACTACCACTTAGGAACATGAAAACAAATTGAGGCAACAGCAAACTTTGGAAGTCATAAAATCCCCTTTGAAGGCCACAAAATACACCCCGGAGAGTCGAGGGAAAACAAATTTAGTAGACAGAAGAGACGTATAAATAGAATACAAAGCCCATCACGTTTGGGAAAAACCAAGAGAGAAGGATAAATGAAACATTCCACTATCTGTGCATTACACTAAAAAAATTAATGCGCAGATTGATAAGATATTTGGTTGATGGGTATTCATTAAAATCAAGGGAATAGAAATACTCAACATCAGTTTCACCCCACTGACTCTGAATAAATAACACAAAGTCCACTTCCCACCCGTCCTCTCTCTCTCTCTCTCTCTCTCTCTCTCTCTCTCTCTCTCTCTCTATTATATATATATTATATATATATATATATATATATATATATGTATATATATATGCATATATATAAATGCGTATAATACACACATTTGTATGTGTACATACATACATACAAACGCACACAAACACAACTTTATTTCCCTCTATGTCACATTCCACCGACATTCTCCACCGTTCAGGTTGGGCAATACCTCACTCCTTCCTATTACTGCTCACCACCTCTAACTTGTTTGCGGTTTCACCTTTCCTTGCCGCCAACAACCCCGTGTCTTTCCAACCCTACAACTTGCAACCATCTCAGAAACTATACCATTTCTGTATCGTCGACCGTATCACAATATACCTGGATGGAGCGATTTCTCTTCTTGCAATGATGGATAGCATCATAAGATTCTTGTCAACTTTCCTGTGATGTGTGTGTGTGTGTGTGTGTGAGAGAGAGAGAGAGAGAGAGAGAGAGAGAGAGAGAGAGAGAGAGAGATATTACGAAGATCATAATACAAAGTATATCTTGAAACGAAGAAAAAGTGGGAAAACAGAGAGAGAGAGAGAGAGTAGAGAGAGAGAGAGAGAGAGAGAGAGAGAGAGAGAGACCTTACCTTACAGACCTTACAGATTCGTTCGGGTTGCTCCAGGTCCTCAGTGTGAGGCACCTCTAATGTCTACCAGAGAGTTGCTAGTACATTTTCCGGTATATTTTGCATCTTCCAATCTTGGATGGTCTGGGATGCAGTTTAGTATTGATTTGTCGAGCTTATTCTTAAACATACATCTACGCTCACTCCTGATATATTCCTCAGATGAGCTGGCAACGCATTGAATAGCCGCTGCATTATCGATGCTGGTGCGTAGTGGATTAATGTCCTGTGGTGCTTTCCTAATTTTTCCTGGTATAGTTTGGGCACTATTAATATACCTCTGCTTGCTCTTTCTGATATTTTTAGTTCCATGATATTTTCTGTTATTCCTTCTATCTGTTTCCATGCCTGAATTATCATGTAGCGTTCTCTTCTCCTTTCTAGACTATAAATTTTAAGGATTGAGTAGTCTTTCCCAGTAGTCAAGGTCCTTAACTTTCTTCTATTCTAGCTGTAAAGGACCTTTGTACACTCTCTGTTTGTGCAATATCCTTTTGATAGTGTGGGGGGGTACCATATCATATTGCAAATTCAAGTGGAACTACGAACATATGTTTTATAAAGCATAATCATGTGTTCAGCTTTTCTTGTTTGAAGTGCCATAACAACATTCCCATTTTTGCTTTACATTTTGCCAAAAGAATTGCTATTTGATCATTGCATAACATGTTCCTATTCATCATCACACCAAGGTCTTTAACTGCTTCCTTATTTGTGATTGTCTCATTATTAGGTCCCCTATATGCATATAGCTTTCCTTCTCTGTCTCTATAATTTATTGATTCAAATTTATCAGAGTTAAATACCATCCTATTTCCTCTCCCCCAATCATATACTTTGTTAAGGTCTCTTTGTAGAGCGTTCCTATCTTCATCACAAGTAATTTCTCTACTTATTCCTTGTGTCATCAGCGAAACTACTCACTACCGAATCCTTAACATTACTGTCTATGTCTTCAATCATAATAACAAACAGTATTGCAGCTACACCGTACCTTGTGGCACACGGATATTACCTTGGTTTCATCCGATTTCTCATCGTTTGCAATACTATCTGTTTCTGTTGTGTAAAAATTCTTTTAACCATCTTCTACTTTATCTACGATATTGTGTTTTCTAATTTTCTTCGCTAATATATTATGGTCTACTTTGTCAAAAGCTTTTGCAAAGTCTAGATAAAACCACCATCTGTTTCATTTCCGCTTTTCATATTTTTGAATATGTTCTCACGGTGGACTAACAGTTGGGTTTGTGTAACTTTTTCCGGGTACGAAACCGTGTTGTCCTATATTAAACAAATTATTTTATTAAATGTTTCATAATATTTTTCTTCATTACCCTTTCATACACTTTCATAATATGTGATGTTAGACTCACAGGCCTATAATTACTTGCCTCTAGTCTTGATCCACTTTTGAAAGTAGGGGTGATATATGCTAATTTGTGCTCATCATAAATCTTGCCTGTATCTACACTCTGTCTTAATAAATATTGCAAGTGGCTTTGCGAGCAGAATGAACTACTTTCTTTAACAAAATAGCAGGGACTCCATCAGGCCCTGCAGCAGCTCCATTTTTTTAATTTCATTAATTGCCTGCACAATATCAGCTTCATTAATTTCTATGTCAGCTAAATATTCACTATTTTCGTCCCTTACTTCTATATCATTATCTTCATTATCTATTCTAGGGGTGAATTCTCTCTTATATCGTTCTGCCAGTATGTTGCAGAGAGAGAGAAATAGATATTAAGATCATAATACAAAGTATATCTTGAAACGAAGAAAAAGTGGGAAAACAGAGAGAGAGAGAGAGAGAGAGAGAGAGAGAGAGAGAGAGAGAGAGAGAGAGAGAGAGAAATAGATATTAAGAAGACCTAAATACAAGAGAAGGAAAGCGAGAAAAGAAAACACCGATTACTGCCTTATGGTCTTTTTAAGTAGCCACTGAGCGAGAGAGAGACAAAAAAAAAAAAAAGCGCGACACCAACTGACAGATCCAGGTGGAGCATTTACCCCCGAACCCATTTTCCTCCATCCAAAGCTCTTCTCTTCTATCGCTATTTTCTCTCGGGAATTTTCCTACCGGTGTTCCCGTCCTGGAGGGTCTTCATAAACAAAAACTTGCATGGCCTCTCTTTATATGAGAGAGAGAGAGAGAGAGAGAGAGAGAGAGAGAGAGAGAGTTACAGGGGTTATGAGAGAGATTTAATAAAAAAAAACTTGCATGGTCTCTCTTTATATGAGAGAGAGAGAGAGAGAGAGAGAGAGAGAATTCCTTTCTTCAGCTGCCTTTCTTCTGTTCATCCAATAAAAAATAGTCATACTTTAAAAACTCTCGGAAGAAAGGAGGTGATGGATGAAAAAAGTGACAGTCACAAGTTCAGCCAGTGTCGCCTTATTGCCGGATATCCAGCAATTGGAAAATACATATGCTACAGGCAGCTGGTAGCATAGTTTCCCCTGTCAACAGGTGAATATGTCACTTAAAATTTTCAGTTTTATTTCTCTTTAATATATATATATATATATATATATATATATATATATATATATATATATATATATATATATATATATATATATATATATATATACATATACATATATATATACATATATATATATATATATATATATATATATATATATATATATATATATATATATATATATATGTTACATTACTTGTCTTTGGTAAATATACATATTTAGGCATTATTTAAGAGTAAAAATTTTGATTTTCAATTGAAAGATTTTCTTCAAATAATCCCATTCTCATATATACATAATTAATCTGACACTACGTCCTGCGTAAATCTATTTTTTTTCAAATGCATTTATGCAAATTTTTTGTAAAAATACAAAAGCAAAGTACACACACACACACACACACGCACACACACACACCCATTATATATATATATATATGTGTGTGTGTGTGTGTGTGTGTGTGTGTGTGTGTGTGTAGCTAGTTTGTTTCTGTGTTCAAGAATTTAGCATTGAAGATTTATTCCAAGTGTGTTAGCACTAAAGGAAATGGAAATATATATATATATATATATATATATATATATATATATATATATATATATATATATATATATATATATATATATATATATATATATATATATATATATATATACATTTCCATTTCCTTTAGTGCTAACACACTTGGAATAAATCTTCAATGCTAAATTCTTGAACACAGAAACAAAACTAGCTACACACACACACACACACACACACACACACACACACACACACACACACACACATATATATATATATATATACATATTTAATTAACATCTTCCATCTATAATTCTAGAACTACCTTTAATTAACAAGACGACGACGAATCAACATAATGCATGTAACGTTTCAAGCGGTAGATTTGATACTCCTGAATATGAAATTACTCTCCATTAACAGAGTCCCATGAACAGTCTCTCAACAGATTGAAAGTAAGGTTACATACGGAAACGAACATGACATATATATATATATATATATATATATATATATATATATATATATATATATATATATATATATATATATATATATATATATATATATATATATATATATATATATATATATATATATATATATATATATATATATATATATATATATATATATATATATATATATATGGACAGATGGATAAATACACAGTTGTGTCAAAAACCTTGCTTTAAGTACTTTCAGAATGTATTACAGGAATGTACTTTACTAACGAAGGGTTAAAAATCATCGCATTGATTCCGAAGTTAGGAGTGACCAATATCCACCTCCATCTACTGTCGTTGTTTGCCAGAAAACCGACTCTTGAACCAAACCCCATCAATGTGCAAATTGGTGGGCCAACTCCAGGCGTCCATCTCCGGATGAGAGAGAGAGAGAGAGAGAGAGAGAGAGAGAGAGACCGAGAGAGAGAGAGAGAGAGAGTACATTGGTTTTAGGTGAGAGTTTCGACTGGCGGCGAGGATTGATTGCAATTAGGATTTCGTGCCGTACACCCAGGAATTAAGAGAAAGAGAGAGAGAGAGAGAGAGAGAGAGAGAGAGAGAGAGAGAGAATTCTCTTCGCTAAGCGACATCCTGCGCAATAAATGTGAGGTGAATGAGGGAGAACGTTTTCTAATTATTGAAAATATTGTGATAATCATTGAGAGAGAGAGAGAGAGAGAGAGAGAGAGAGAGAGAGAGAGAGAGAGGTGCATTTGCTTTAGACATTTGCTTTAGAAAGAGAGTTTCGGCTGGTAGCGTGGATTGATTGCAATCAGGATATCTTGGCAGTACACCCAGGACCTAAGAGAGAGAGAGAGAGAGAGAGAGAGAGAGAGAGAGAGAGAGAGAGCGAGAGAGAGAGAGGATCAAAGTAAAAGTCTGAAAACATTTCAGATAATAAGAGAGCTCAATTACTTGTGAACGAAAATAGCAAGCAAAAAATAGACAAGGTTATGGCTGTACCCTTATAATGGCGCAATAACGAATCAGAATAGAGTTCGAATCGGAATTATATGGCACAATCAAATACGAGTGCATGACAATAAATCACTTTCGCCAAATATACGTATCCCTATCACATAAAACGAATCTGTAGATAGTGACACAGACATGATATAACCTTCCAAAAACACCTGCCATCAACAGGACGAAACTATCATATGCTTTTGCTTTCCCCCACTCATGTTTTCTTGAGTATTTCATCAACTACACCAAATAACAAACAAGTAAAAAATGCGCCAAAGTTCTTCGGCGGCAATCGACATTCTGTACAGCGAATAATGCTGAATAAAACCTCTCAGCCACGGCATATGATGAAAACTCTTAGCACTCGGCCCATGAAACTTTCAGCACAGCCCGGTGGTAATCTGTGTTGTGGGCACCTATAGCGGTGCCAACCGCACGATCATGACTAACTTTAACCTTAAACAAAATAAAAAATACTGATGCTAGAGGGCTGCAATTTGGTATGTTTGTTGATTGGAGGGTGGATGATCAACATACCAATTTGCACCCCTCTAGCCTCAGTAGTGTTTAAGATCTGAGGGCGGGCTGAAAAAGTGCGGACGGAGGGACAAATAGCCATTTCAGTAGTTTTTTTATTTAGAGAAAAATAAAACGACAGCAACAATGTAAAACCAGTACAGCAGTAGTCTAATTCATATTCAAAATCATCCTATAATTTCTATCTTAAAAAACTATAAGAAAAATTAGTAAACATATGCACGGATGTAAAGAATTCGAAAGGAAAAACTGAAACCAAATTTTTACTATCATTTGTTTTAGCGTTGTGAAGTTTTCCACGGACGATAATTTTTAGTCTCCACATTTCCATGAAAGTAGAGTTTCAAATACAGAAGCTTTGAAAGTTATTTTAATAATAATAATAGAAATACGGAACTTTTAAAAAAACATATGCTTTACTTTGAAAATTTATAAATGCATACTGCATCCTCAGCCAGTAAAGGGTATTAATAATAAATTTTACTAACATGAAAAATAATTACAATTAATTTGCATTGAAAAAATTAATGATATAAAGGAAATATTTGAATGAGAGAAGCAACCATAGAATAATTTTCATCATTGAAAAACATCTTTACCCATATTTTAAGTCATGCCCCACAATTATCATTTGCTAAGGCAACTAACGAATTATTGCTGTGGTACTGAACGTTTAACAATTGCAGTTTACAAGAAGCTATTAAATACAATTTCCCTCCCCCACGTAATAAACAGGTGCGAAGCAGGGGAAAGATACACTAATTAGCGCTTTCAATTTCTCCTTCATATCATGTCCAAATTCCCCAGGCAAAGACCAATATATACATATACATACATACATACATATATATATATATATATATATATATATATATATATATATTATATATATATATAGATATATATATTATATATATATATTGGGAATCCCAATTATTTGCAAAATACCTTGTATATATTTCATTTGCATTAATGTTTGGATGTTGATAAGGCATACATGCATACATACATACATAACATACATACGTACTTATATACATCCATACATATATGTTGTTTAAATATATATGCTTAATTATATGGTTATATGTGTAAGTAATATATATATATATATCTATATATATATATATATATATATATATATATATATATATATATATATATATATATATATATATAAGGATTCCAGGAGAAGATATCAAGCAACATTCAGCAGGGTCCAACAAACACATCAAAAAGGGCCATATTTATTAGCAAGAGACGTTTCGCACATTATCTATGTGCATCTTCAATCTGTAAGAACAACATAAAATACGTTAAAGTTTTAAAAAAAAAAAAAAAACACATATTCTATATAAAAAAGATTAAGTAAAAGAAAAAAAAAAAGTATTTACAAAATTTAAAATTAATACAAATTAAAAGGTATATAGTAAAAAAGGAACCAGTTCTCACCAACCATCCAAAGGAGAAGGAGAAGAACGAATGACCAAAACTTGATTCACCAACCTACGACTTCAGTTATGCAAGATAAAGAGGAGAAGCGGAAACGTTAGATTTCAAAGAAGGAACAAGCCGTTTGATGTATAAGGACTCAAGGGTAGTTAGGTAATTGCTATGGCTTGTTCACCAATAATAGAGAAGTGCTTTTTATTTATTTCAATTTTGCATATGGAGGCATGATTCTTATATTAGAAAAATTCTGGTTTGCTTAATTTGACCCGTTCTCAAAGCTGTATCCACATGGCTACAGTATCTCATCTGCAGTAACCTACGGCTTGATCCAACATAAATACCGGGACATCCCGGGCACTTGAATTATAAACAATGTTGGATCTCATGAAGGCCTGCAGTTTGTCTTTATAGCCGAAGAATACGCCAATCTTGAGTGGATTGATTGGAATTAAATGCAATTTAAGGCAGCCAAATTCATTTTCGATTATTTGTTTAAGTTTGGCAGAAAACTTGTCGTCAGAGATAAATGGGATAGTGGCATATACATTTTTTCTTTAAGACATTATAGGAGGGCATCGGATTGGAGAAATCTTGTGACAGCAGTCTGTTAATGACTTTATATACCAGTTTTTCAGGATAGGAGTTCTGTAGAAAAATTTAACTAAAAATAATATCTCATTGTGAAAGAGAGACCAACTCGAAGAGTAAACGTAAAGCCCTGTAAACCAAAGTGTAAATAGAATTAAGTTTAAAGTTCTTGAAGCATGAACTGTAGAAATTGTATGATTTTTTCCTATACACAGATGTAGTAAATTCACCATTGTCTCTGCTAACATTGATGTCTAAAAAGGGTAAAGAGTTGTTGGTTTCCTTTTCCATGGTAAATTTTATATTTTCATGTTGACTGTTGATATGGTCCAGAAACATCTCTCTATGCCAAGGTTCTTTGAATAGCGCAAATGTATCATCAACATATCGTCTATAATAGACAGGTTTACACACATCTGACAGTTAGTTAAAAAGGTTTGTTCTAAAAAATGACATAAAAAATTAGCAAACACAGGGGCGTCCCAATGGGGAGCCCATGGCAACTCCATCGACCTGCGAAAAGAGTTGACCATTAAAAACAAAAACAAACATTGAGTCTTGCACAGCAAGCTCAAGAAATGTCCTAAAAAAGTTGTCTGTTAAAAACCGTTGAAAAATTACGTGATCGTCATAAAAAATTCTGTCTAAAATAATGCGGATGGTTTCATTTAGAGGCACATTTGTAAAAAGAGATTCTACATCAAAACTTGTCATGTGTAGATCACCATCCTGTAAAAACTATTTGTTTCTGGAACTCATAACCATTCTTAAGCGAAAGTTGGTTGTTAGCGAAAATCACTAAGTAATGAAACAAGGTATTTTGATATAGTATAAGAAGGCTGTTATAGGCTGCATAATAGGTCTGATAGGAACTCCTTCCTTGTGTATCTTAGGGAGACCATATAGAATACTAAAAGATGAACCTGTCACAAATAGTTTCTGATATGTAGTTTCATCCAAACAAAGGTTATTTACAAGCTTACTAACAAAGGTAATGCAGAATGGTATCTCCTATTTACATAAAAAGATAGAATCTTACACTGCATGAACTGGGGGAACAGTGAGGCAATTCAAATACTTGCCAGTCAATTTGGCACTTCGAGGAGATGGCTTCTCAAAAGGAAAACGGTGAATGCAGACGTCCTCTTGACTCCGTATTGCAGAAAATAGTCTACTTGTAAGGCAGGAACTCACCAAAACCCCTAGCAGGACCATTTTCTTCTCTGACGTCTGCACGACGTTCGAGATAACACGGACGTGCACTCCTGAAGACGACTAGACCAGTATCCAACCAACTCTCTAGCAACTTTTTCCTGATCCTTAGTCGGTCCCGTTATTTTTCTCTTATCTCCATGGATAATCTCTGCTGCTGCTGATCTCTCACTGATAATCTGATCTGTGGCTCTTACTGAGGATATCTCTCTGTGACTAACCGGGGAGTCTCTTCTTTTACGATCTCTCTCTCTCCTAAGATCACTGCTCTCTCTCCCTCCGTCGTATTTATACGGCACTCTGGGGGCGGAACCCACGGCGAACGTCACAGGCTCCGAGATTACTGGAATTTCCTAGATGAATCTAGATGAGGTATTGCATCAGAAATCGCGCGTTTCAACCAAACATTGGCGCGTGTTGAGCTCCACAACACGCCTGACGATTCCAGAACAGCCGCGAGAAACAGGTTACAGGCGCCTCCAACACGGGCGGCGAAAACCTCCTTACTGCCGAACTTCTCGAAAATGCGTTCTCCTTTCCCTTAACTTCCTTTGCTATGAAGTAATTACAATCACACGCCCCCCCTAAAGAGAAAAAAATTGAAATCAAACTTGATTTATTTTTCTTTTCTAAAGAGAAGCAAGAAATTAAACAGCGGGGAAAACAATTCTGCATAAAGCTTTAATGCTTTTTTATCCACTCAACCACTCGTGCCAAAACAGAAAACGGTCATTAGGCTACTCATTCTGAAAAAACTAGAAAGGCTACTAACTATAACATTATCCTTCTCTCTTACTTTTTTCGTTTTCTGAACTCTGATTAAAACTTATAAATACTAAAACACCTCTTGTGTTTTTCTCAAAAATAATCTCACTCAGTAACACTGTTACACGGGCGGAGGCCACGGCACGGGGCGTGGTTTATAATTCAGAAGCAAATTTACAATCATTGCCTTTGCTTCTACTCTTACCACATTAATTCTATAATGTATATTTCCCCTCTCCTCTAACACTGAAAAAGGACGGTCGAAATTATGAGATATAGAGGAACCTTCTTACTGGACTAGTACTAAAACTTTATCTCTTACACAAACAAAAATTCTCTCTTTTGCTCTAAGATCAGGTTTTCCTTCAGTTTCCCCTTGACTTCAATTCGGGTTTTCTTTTGCTAAGTGCGAAGCGCTTCCATTCTCCTCCGCTAGCTGCCAAACATCTCTTAAATTTAAATTGTTTTTATAAAACTCAAGATAAGTTATGCAATCATCTCTACCCTTACTTCTAGGCAAAGTTCCGAACATATTTATAAATACATTCTCAAAAGATTTGCCTACTGAAGGAATATTACACAACTGAACTCTGGAAATTACTTGAATCAGTTTCCCTGCAATTTGATATACATGACAGTTTAAAACATACCTCTTTACATATCTTTAATTTTAGGCCAAAAGTACGCCCTACTAATACACTTGAAAGTTTTATTCACTCCCAAATGACCTTTATCATCATGTGCTAACTTCAAAATTAATTTCACGAAGCTTCCTAGAAACTACGAATTTTTATGATTCCCCCCTTCACTACCTGACTTAAGACAAACATGACACGAAACTTCGTCCTTTACACAAAAAGTTTCCTTACACATATCATCGAGATCATCATACAGCTACATTTACATTAAAAAAATGGGTTAGTGTCTCATCCTCTCTCTGCAACTTGACTAGCTCATCCTTATCCAAAACGTTAGAGCCTAATTCATCACCGTAACTAGAACTAGAAACTGGTACATTTACAACGTTACTCTCGACAGCTACGCCTTCTGTTTGGCTATCACTGTCCACGATAGAGTTCGTTCTCTCAGCCACACTCATGCCAAGATGACACCTCGCTACCTCTATCACACTCGTTCGAATCCACGAACTCACTCACGTTCGAATCCACGAACTTTACTCATGTTCGAATCTACAAAACTCACTCTCGTTCGAATCCACGAACTTACTCTCGTTCGAATCCACGAACTTACTCTCGTTCGAATCCACGAACTTACTCACGTTCGAATCCACAAACAAATTATGATCATAGCCTATGTCTGTATCTAAACCCGACCTGTTACTACCACCATTTCAGGCACTGGAATATTCCTCACAACAGGATTCACATTCTTGGATAAAGCTAAGTCATTACGACAATAATGTCGAAACCTTCAATGGGCAAACTGTCCACAACTGCAAGTTTTACTTCTTGTGATACTACCGACTTTCTAAATTCAACTTCAACAAAGAACAAAGAACACAAGTGTTAAGAAATCCACCTAATATGACTTTCTCTTCCATATTGATTTCTGCCCTGTTCGGCACACACCTCTTCTAATAAGTGAAACAGCAGCACCTGTGTCTCGAAGCAAGACTACTTCTCTAGAATCTACTCCTCCAAGAGAGGAAACTACCGCCTCTGACAGAAATTCGCCAAAAACTTTCCTAGTTTCTCTCATCATATCATTCCTACTTGACGAAAGGTTAACTAGAGACACTGGTTTCTTACCGTCCTTCTTTTCTACTGCACATTTCTTTTCGCTAAATCCCCTTTCCCATTACATTGGAAATAAATTAATTCTGAGCCACCCTAGATGCCATTTTACTCTTACTAACCTTAGACATATGACAAGGTTTTCCGCATGTATAACAGGAATAGTCACTTTTACTCGCATTGCTATTACAAGGACTGAAACCCTTTACTGCTTTGTACTCTACCAGACGAAGGATCGTTCGTTTCTTACTAACACTCAAATTATGAGTTAGGCTATATTCGTCAGCTAGCCTAGTTGCTCCTGCAAAAGATACCTCTCGCCTGTCTTCTATATAAAGTTTAATCTCATGGGATACGTTATCTTTGAAGTTTTCTAACAAACACTAATCTCAGGGGATAGGTTATCTTTGAAGTTTCTAACAACACTAAGTTCTTCAAAACTATCAAAATCCTCAACCTTAGCAGAAGTTAACCAATCAAAAACAGCCTATCTAACTTCTTACCGTATTCTACGTACGTAATATTTTCATCCTTTCTCAAATTTCTAAATTTCTTAGGGTACGCCTTAGGTACTAGCCTATATGCGCTAAGAACAGTTTCTTTCACGATGTCATAATTATCACATTCCTCCTTAGACCTGCAACCATACACAGTAAGTACCCTACCACTCAAAAAATGATTGCAAATATAAAGTCCACGTTTCTTTAGGAGAACCTACTCTTTCCATTAACTTCTCAAAACACATGAAATATGTTGTAACATCTTCCTCATCAAACTTTGGTACTAATTTTAGCACTGTACTCATACCTAACGTATCAGCTCCGTTTTCGTTCTCACCTGACCGACTGTTACGAGTACTTTCCCTTAACCAAGCAATTTCCAACTCATGCATACGTGCTTTCTCTCTCTCTTCCTGCTGTATTACCAACATTTCTCTCTCTCGCTGCATTTTCCTCACTTCTCTCTCAGCTGCTCTTTCACTCTCTCATACATTTCTCTTTCTTTCCTTTCAACATACTCACGGAGATCGTTCCCCTCTAGACCTAGTAGCTTACCCAACTCAATAAACTCTTTCACCATCTCACTCATTCTGATTCTTTCTATATTCTCCCTGTTTTCAAACCGTTAAAGAAATGTTGATAGCCTAGGCAAGGTCGCCACAATGTTACGGTGTGCGAAATATCCTGGCAAGGGGTCGACACAATATTACGGCCTCTGAGGGAGGTCCGCTTCAGGTTGATATGAAATAAAAAAAAAAAAAAAAATTCAACACCAACAGTTGAAACTGGGGATACGAATATAGAAAGAAACACTAACACAACAAAGGTTTATTTACAAGCTTACTAACAAAGGTAAATGCAGAATGGTATCTCCCATTTACATAAAAAGATAGAATCTTACACTGCATGAACTGGGGAACAGTGAGGCAATTCAAATACTTGCTAGTCAATTTGGCAATTCGAGGAGATGGCTTCTCAAAAGGAAAATGGTGAATGCAAACGTCCTCTTGACTCCATATTGCAGAAAATAGTCTACTTGTAAGGCAGGAACTCACCAAAACCCCTAGCAGGACCTTTTCTTCTCTGAAGTCTGCACGACGTCGAGAAAACACGGACGTGCACTCCTGAAGACGACTAGACCAGTATCCAACCAACTCTCGAGCAACTTTTTACCTGATCCTTCGTCGGTCCCTTTCTCTCTTATCTCCCACGGATAATCTCTGCTGCTGCTGACTCACTGATAATCTGATCTGTGGCTCTTACTGAGGATATCTACTGTGACTAACTGGAGTCTCTCTTTTACGATGCTCTCTCCTCTCCCTCCGTCGTATATTACGGCACTCTGGGGGCGGAGCCTACGGCGAACGTCACAGGCTACCGAGATTACTGGAATTCTAGATGAATCTAGATGAGGTATTGCATCAGAAATCGCGGCGTTTCTCCCGATACATTGGCGCGTGTTGAGCTCCACAACACGCCCAACGATTCCAGAACAGCCGCGAGAAACAGGTTACAGGCGCCTCCAACACGGGCGCGAAAAAACCTCATTACTGCCGAAACTTCTCGAAAATGCGTCTCCTTTCCTTTAACTTCCTTTGCTATGAAGCAATTACCATCACAAAAAAGCATAAACAAAAGTCAGATAACATTCGAGAGGAAATTTCATGATATGCACATCTACCTGTAAGGGATCTCATATTCCATTAAAAAAGGTCGTACCTACAAAAACAAAATGGTTATATTTGGAACTTGATGAATATATATAAATAAGGGCAAAACCCACGAACTAAAGTGGTACTTCATTCTTTCACTTTCCTCCGTGACTTTTGCCTTTATATATATATATATATATATATCATATATATATATATATATATATATATATATATACAATATATATATATATATATATATATAGATATATATATAGATATATATATATATATATATATATATATATATATATATATATATATATATATATATATGTGTGT
>NC_087203.1:90622207-90628260 GCF_015104395.2 Macrobrachium nipponense | reverse complement strand
TAGAATCTCTGAGGCAGTACATAAAAAAAAAAAAAAAAACAGTATCTTCACCGAGAGAGGAAAAAATGTCAAAAAGCTGATTACATGAAACTTCATGAATACATACACAAACTAGAGCATAGCAATGGCACTAAGGAAGGAAACGCAAAAAAAAAAAAAAGAAGCATTCAAAACAAGTGACGCCTCAAAATAGTTAAATTCATGAATAAAGAGTTTTGTGAGGATTATATTTCAAGCCTCACTAACCTTTGTACAATCTCAGTTCGCTACTGGAAATTGTATTCACATATACCTTTTCCCGCCCAAAAGATGAGAACTCAGACCACATCATTTGTACCATTAAATGTCTTTGGAGCACTTCAAGTGTCAATTTTTTCAGTCGAAAATCAATTCAGTATCTTGACTTACCTTCATTTCAATTCAGGCTTTCCTAATCATATCCCATCAAGTTCCATTACACTTTTGTTCTTTCGTAAAATTTCACTTTGACACTGCACACCAGACAATTTGAATAATTTAAACAATGCCTCGGGCAGATAATTGCAACTTCTCCAGCGCGGAGACCTGTAACGCAACAACGCTGTAGAATTGGTTTTGTTTTCACTCTAGCACTAAAGATATCGAAGTCACTAGTTCCACATGGGTCGATGGAGGTATACTATAGAATGGAACAAGGGACTCACCCTCAAATGCCTCTGTATATGTGTCCTCATTTCAGTAAGCTAATCTTCTTCCAGCTTTTTGAAATACCTGTACTTTTTGCTTACTTAGGCATTATAGGGGAATTCAGTAAGTAAATGATAGTAATCTGATACACTTCAACAGACCAACGCTCTCTTACCCACAAGGAAAAACAACTCAAGTCCTTGTTTCAAGTCAAATTAGTGACTGAATGCAAATGACGTAAGTGGCAGAAAAAAAGAACGCTGAATGACCACGTAGATGGCATTAGGTATATGTCGTGTTTGTAAAATATCATCGGAAAAGGGCTTGACTCCATTGGGGACGTCCTTTTGCATCGATTAAAAAAATCAATGTGCAAAAATATCGTACGTTCAGTGTTGCTGACACGTTCAACTACGGGGAAATGGGGAAACAGAATTTCGATCGTTGCACCCCAAAACCATATTTTTTAGAGATAGGATATTAATATCGAATTCACTCTACCATATACCACTGGAATAATTTAGTCCGAAGGCGAATTATAACAGATAAATGCATTTCTTCGAATCATGACCAGGATTGAAAACTAGGTCTTTGGTTTTACATTAAGTAATATTCGGCATTCGTATATAATTTGCAGCTTACTCGCTTCTTAATAAACATTCACTATTGACACGATTATCATACACTTGGATGACAAACATAGTTGGAGCGAGTTCACCGCATAGCTGTTAAGAATAACAGAAGCAACAGCCAACGGCAACAGCAGTAGTATAGTAACAGCAAAGACCGATGGATCTGTCACAGAAAAACTATCCTGAGAAAGTGAGGGATGTTCCGAGCTTTTAAATCACGCCCCATCGTTTTTCTCAGAGAGAGAGAGAGAGAGAGAGAGAGAGAGAGAGAGAGAGAGAGAGAGAGAGAGAGACTTAGCACTGGAACTGTCATTATATGAACGTATTTGATTCAGTCCTACTTTGCTTCCTTAAATGTTTCAATTCATGCAATTGGCTTGGAGCTTTCAATTATCACAATAAGTAAAGTTTAAAACATGGATGTTTATTTCAATAATAACTGTTCGACAAAATAATAATAATAATAATAATAATAATAATATAATAATAATAATATGGTCTTTTATTTTCATACTATTCGTGCATTCGTACACAATGCAGTATAATGATTATAATCAAACTGACATGTGATTTACGTATGCAACTTTACCACAGAGAAAATTAACACTGGGCGTAAATACTAACTAGGTTTCATTTTTATACCTAAGCCATTTTCAGAGGACAGAGACAGGATGGTATAAATTTATAGTATACATGCTAAAAACCAAATATTCAACCTTTACATGTGAGAAGGTGAGGAGTAATACACTCATCACTACCTTAAATGCAGTACTCTAATTATTTATGCATCTATTTATCTATACATGGTCTCCTCGATTTTTCCTGTCCTTGCCCTACTTATCGTTCATAAAAAAATATACACAGTTTCAAGATTTCTTTTGAAATTTCTTTTGAACTTAATGGATCGTATTCATACATGCATCTTGGATTCAGTTACCTTCTTCGTGAGTTTTACCATGCTAACCTTCTTGTGATGCAAAACTTTAAACTCTTTAATTACTCTTTCTCATTCATCTTAATGTCACAAACTAACACCATACCCATTACCAATTCATGACCCCATTTCCTACCCGATAAAACTGCTCATACCATCGCCCGTCACACACACACATTATATATATATATATATATATATATAGATATATATATATATATATATATATATATATATGTATATATATATATATATATATATATATATATAATATTATATATATACATACATACATACATACATACATACATACATACATCCAATACATACACCATACATACATACATACATACATATATATATAATATATATATATATATATATATATATATATATATATATACTACACACTATACATACATACATATAATATATATATAATATATATATATATATATATATATAAATAGATATATGACTGGTAAAAATTTTCTGTAACAACAGAATTCCATCTAATAAAAGGAGCCCATAAAAACACCAAAAATGTAGAGAGAAAAGTACTATATTTCAGAGACTGCTGTCTCTCTCTTCAGGTATATGAGAAAAGTTTACAGAAAAGGTGGTATTTATAGCAAAAGATTCGTCCACAAGTAAGCCAATTTAGGTCACCCCCGCTGATAATCTTCCTTTAATCTTCTTAAGCGTTGGTTGAATGAACACTGCGTCGACGATGTCCGATGTCCAATTCCCTTTTGAGATGTTCATTACCTGCTTCTCTTTTATTAAGGCCGATTCCATCATTTGACTCTTGTACCGGCAGTTGCTGCTATAAATTACACGTGACATATTCCAGTTTATTCTATGGTTATGTTCATTTATATGGTTGAAAATAGCTGAGTTCTGTTGTCCATACCTAACTGACCGTTTGTGTTGTATTAATCTCTGGGGAAGTGATTTACCTGTAAATCCGATGTAAGATTGGTCACAGTCCTGGCATGGGATCATCATACCCCAGAGTCTTTGGGCGATGTCTTTTGTTGGACGTTAATCAGGGATTTGGCTAAGGTATTTGGGTAGGTAAATGCAAAAGGGTTGGATTTCCCAAGGGTGTGAGTTACTCTCTTAATCGTCTCCAGGTGGGGAATTTTATTTTATTGTTGGGTGTGTCTCTGGTCTTGTCTTTAGGGGATCGGTAGAAAATTACGTTTGCTTTTTGAATTGCTTTCTCAACTGCCGGTACAAGAGTCAAATGATGGAATCGGCCTTAATAAAAGAGAAGCAGGTAATGAAAAAACATCTCAAAAGGGAATTGGACATCGGACATCGTCGACGCAGTGTTCATTCAACCAACGCTTAAGAAGATTAAAGGAAGATTATCAGCGGGGTGAACCTAAATTGGCTTACTTGTGGACGAATCTCTTGGTATAAATACCACCTTTTCTGTAAACTTTTCTCATTCATATACCTGAAGAGAGAGACAGCAGTCTCTGAAATATAGTACTTTTCTCTCTACATTTTGGTGTTTTTATGGGCTCTCTTATTAGATATATATATATATATATATATATATATATATATAATATATATATATATATATATATATAGTTTGTGTGCGTGCGTGCGTGTGTAGTGCTGTTATGTGTCCGTCATCCAGACAAAGAAGTGTGCGACTCTTCTGACATTTCATTAGGAAGCACCTAGTTCATCCTCATTCTCCACTGGTTTCTGTTTCTGAATGCCTCGTCAGCTAGCTTAATGCACAAATAAATTCGATTCAGGCTGTTCCCCTCCCTGTCTGTCAAAAAGCTCTTTACAAAAATTCTCTCTCTCTCTCTCTTCTCTCTCTCTTCTCTGAGGATTCTTCGCTCTGCCAACGTGGAATCAGAGGCATTTGTTTCTGGTGATTAGAAATTAATTTGCCGATATAATGTGGTTCGGATCCCACACCAAGCTGTAGGTCCCGTTGCTATAGGTTACTAATTGGTTCCTAACCACGTAAAAATATCTAAACCTTCGGGCCAGCCCTAGGAGAGGTGTTAATCAGCTCAGTGTTCTGGTTAAACTAAGATATGCTTAACTTTTCTGAGGATCTCAAGGCTACAAAGCACATAAACAGGTAAAAAAGGCGCCGAGTTTCCTTGGAGCAATCGAGTTTTCTATACAGCGTATCATGCTGTATAACAGTCACAGCCACGGCCCATGAAACTTTCTGCCAAGGCCCGGTTTTGTTGGCACCAATAGCGGTGCCAGACGCACGATCATGACTAACTTTAACCTGAAATAAACTAAAAACTACTGAGGCTAGAGGGCTGCAATTTGGTATGTTTGACGACTGGAGGGTGGATGATCAACGTACCAATTTGCAGCCCTCTAGCCTCAGCAGTTTTTAAGCTCTGAGAGCGGACAGAAAAATAGCCATCGAAATAGTTTTCTTTCACAGAAAACTAAAATCATCATGAACTTTTGGGAAGAAATGAAGTGAACTCTACTGAAAGTGTTCTATGATTTTGGAAGATGCAAAATGTAAACGGTAGAGAACGATGATAGCGTGGTAAAAAGAAAGCATTTTCACAGCAAACTAAATAACGAATAACAACACTTATGGCACCCATGTATAAGGATGTAATGTATCTGAAATGGACAATTAAATTAATACACTTTCGATAGCTTTTCCTTACATGGAAATTTTAATTCATGAATAAAAGTATCCTGTACTGAGGAGAAGTTTTTCTTTCTGTTGCAAGAAACAAAAACAGCTTTATTCAAATTCACTATAAAATTCTAGCTCGAAAATAACGCATCAATGATGTCTTCGTAAATGATAACAGTAAAAACATGCAAAGGGAAAGTCAGTAAAATGGCAAGATATTGATTTTCTGAAGTCAAAATACAATAGTATCATTCTAAATAAAAGAAATAAATAAATATTGTGGTAAACCGATTAAATTTCCTCATCCAAATAGCATCAAATGCTCAACACGAGCATTTATTTAAATAAAGAGAAAAATAGAACCAGGTACATAAATTTCCCAGAAAGAAAACAGGACCCAAAAACGCCAAGGGAAAAAGCTGCTGGAAGAAAAGACGGGACAACAAAAAAACCGAATGAAATTAACGAAGTCGGGTAATTCGCTTCTGGCTGAATAAAATCCCTGGATAAAACGGAGAAGATAAAGAGGAGAATAATGGCTAAAGAAGAATAACCAGAAAATGAACGAGAGAAACGAAGTTTGTGAAATTAAAAGGATGAGAAAGTTAAATAAACTGACTATGTAAATAAGAGAGATGCGAAAATATAAAGGTTGTGGTTATCATGTGTGAAAGGCAGAAAGAAATATATATAATTATATAAAATTGAGAGAGAGAGAGAGAGAGAGAGAGAGAGAGAGAGAGAGAGCATAGTGGAATGCACTGTCATATTATGACAGCTATCTGCAGTTTGAAATATTAGTAACTGCGGTGTGTTTCCTGGTCGGGTGTCTCATCTGACTTTTGGAAAAGAGAACCACCTGTATCCTATATGGTTGACTGAGGGACAGGTAGTATACCCGGAGTATTGAACAATAAACTAGAATAAGGAGGGCGTTGGTTCTTACCCGAAAATGGAAACATTCTGGATTTAGGATATAGTAAAAGAAAATGCAAAAGAGGGTAAGGAACAAGGGACAGAGAACTTGCTGAGCAAGACTATTGCTTTTTGGATAGTCCTGAACTTAGATGATTACAAGCACATCATGAACACGAAGGAAAACGAGTAAAAAGTGCGCCGAAGTTTCTCCGGTGCAATCGAGTTTTCCGTACAGCGTATAATGCTGTATGAA
>NC_087203.1:90614707-90617207 GCF_015104395.2 Macrobrachium nipponense | reverse complement strand
AAAATGGCAAATAAGTTAGAAACTAACAAATAATAGGAAAAACTAAAATGGAACAAATAAAGTTAGTAACTAATGGCAAATAAGTTATGAAACTAATGGCAAAAATTTGTAAAACTAATGCAAATTAAGTTAGAACTAGTAAATAAGTTTACAAATGGCAAATAAGTTAAAAACTAATGCAAATAAGTTAGGAAAAATAATGGCAAAAATAAAGTTGAACTAATGGCAAATAAGCTAGAACTAAGGCAAATAAAGGTTAGAAACTTAATGGCAAATAAGCTTAGTTAAACTAATGGCAAATAAGTAGTAACTAATGGCAAACAAGGGTAAGTTTAAAGAAACTAATGGCAAATTAAGTTAGTTGACTAATGGCAAATAAGTTAGAAAAAACTAATTGGCAAAATAAATTGAAATTTAATGGCAAAAAGTTAGAAACTAATGGCAAATAAGTTAGAAACTAATGGCAATTAAGTTAGAAACTAATGGCAAATAAGTTGTAACTAATGGCAAATAAGTTACTGGCAAACAAGTTAGTAACTAAAGGCAAATAAGTTAGAAACTAACGGCAAATAAGTTAGAAACTAGGCAATAGTAGAACTAATGGACAAGTTAGTAACAATGGCCAAATAAAGTTAGCAACTAATGGGCAAATAAGTTGTAACAATGGCAAATAAGTTAGAACTAAATGGCCAATAACTTCGAAAACTAAATGGCAAATAAACCGTAGTAACTAAGGCAAAAATAAGTTAGCAATAATGGGCAAATAAGTTAGAAAACTAATGGCAAATAAGTTTAGTAACTAATGGCAAATAAGTTAGCAACTAATGGCAAATAAGTTCGAAAATTAAAGCCAAAAATGAAGTTAGTAATAATGGCAAATAAGTTAGTAACTAATGGCAAATAAGGTAGAAAACTAATGGAAAAATAAGTTGGTAAACTAATTCAAATAAGTTAGAAACTAAATGGCAAATAAAGTTAGTAACTAATGGCAAATAAGGTTAGGAAACAAATGACAAATAAGTTCGTAAACCAAATGGCAAATAAGTTTAGAACTAATGGGCAAATAAGCTAGTAACTAATGGCTAATAATTAGTAACTAATGGCAAAATTATTTAGAAAACTAAATGGCAAATAAGGTTAGTAACTAATGGCAAAAATAAGTTAGAAATTAATGGCAAAAAATAAGGTTAGAAAATGGCAAATAAGTTAGAAACTAATGGCAAATAAGTTAGAAACTAATGGCAAATAAGGTAGAAAATAATGGCCAAATAAGCTAGAAACTAATGGAAATAAGTTAGAAATTAAATGGGCAAAAAGTTTGTAACTAATGGCAAAAATAAGTTAGTAACTAATGGCAAAATAAGTTTAAGAAACTAATGGCCAAATAAGTAAGCCAACTAATGGCAAAATAAGTTAGAAAAAAAAACTAATGCAAATTAAATTGAAAATTTATGGCCAAAAAGAAGTTAGAAAACAATGGAAATAAGTTAGGTAAACTAATGACAAAATAAAGTTAGAAAACTAATGGCAAATAGAGTTAAAGTAACTGAAAAAAATAAGTTAGAAACTAACGCAATAAGTAGTAACTAATGGCAAACAAAGTTAGAAATACTAATTGGCAAATAAGTTAGAAACTAATGGCAAATAAGTTAGAAAACTAAATGGCAAATAAGTTTGTAACTAATGGTAAATTAAGTAAGAAAAAACTATGGGCAATAAAGTTGTAAATAATGCAACAAAATAAGTTACTGGCAAACAAGTTCAAAGGTAAAACAAAAGGGCAAAATAAGTTAGAAAACTAATTTGGCAAATAAAGTTAGTAAGGTTTAATTGGCAAATAAAGTTCCGGAAAAATAATGGCAAATACGTTTAGGAAACAAGCGCAAATAAGTTAGTAACTAAGGCAAACAAGTTGTAACTAATGGGCAAAATTAAGTTAGGCAACTAATGGCAAATAAGTTGAAAAAACTAATGGCAAATAAGTTATAACGAATGGGCAATAAGGTTAGAAACTAATGGCAAAATAAGTAATTAAAACTAATGGCAACTTAAGTTAAGCAACTAATGGCAAAGAAGTTAGAAACTTAATGCAAACTAAGTTAGTAACCTAATATTGGCAAATAAGTTAGACAACTAATCGGCAAAAAGTGAAAACTAATGGCAAAAAATAAGTTAGTAAACTAATGGCAAATAAGTAGTAACTAAGGGCAAATAAGTTGAAAACTAAGAAAATAAGGTTGCTAACAATGGCAAATAAGTTTTAATGGAAACTAATGGCAAATAAGTTAGAAAATAATGGCAAATAAGTTAAGAAATTAATGGCAAATAAGTTAGTAAACTAATGCTCAAAGAAAGTTAAGTTAATAATGGCAATAAGTTAGAAACTAATGGCAAATAAGTTCGTAACTAATGGCAAAAAAGTTAAGAAACTAATGGAAAATAAGCTAAAGAAACTAATGGCAAATTAAGTTGAACTAATGGCCAAAAAAGTTAAGTTTAA
>NC_087203.1:90604707-90609707 GCF_015104395.2 Macrobrachium nipponense | reverse complement strand
CAGAACAACATTGACTCAAAAATACACTAGAACATTATTCTGATACTAGTTTAATACCCTCCAAATTCATAAATGTTTCCTTGCTACGGCTGTTGTTACTATTACTATAACTATAATATTTTTGCTACCTACATTCTTACATTTACTTTTTAAATGTCCTTTTCTATCCTGTTCATTTCGTACTAGATCTTTTTAGAGCTAAATAGCCGTCACAGATTAATCAAGATGAAATCTGGACGAACTGTGACGTGAAACTCATTTCCAGTCGTCAACAGTCTACTACAATTAAAACCAACGAACCTATTTTGGAAAACCACGTCAATATCAATTTCTATTCCATAATAAGGGCTGAAGGTGCTAAGCAAGGAGTTCATCTTGACCATGCATGACGGAACACTGACCGCAGAAAGCCATCGAAGAAAAAAAGAGAGAGAGAGAGAGAGAGAGAAAGACGATCAAAGTAAAAGTCTGAAAACACTTCAGATAATAGGAGAGTTCAGTTACTTGTGGACTAAAATAGCAAGCAAAAAATAGACAAGGTTATGGCTGTACCCTTATAATGGCGCAATAACGAATCAGAATAGAGTTCGAATCGGAATTATATGGCACAATCAAATGCGAGTGCATGACAATAAATCACTTTCGCTATCACATAAAACTTAGCTGTAGATCGTGACACAGACATGATATAATCTTTCAAAAACACCTGCCATCAGCAGGACGAAACTATCATATGCTTTTGCTTTTCCCCCACTCATGTTTTCTTGAGTACTTCATCAACTACACCAAATAACACACAAGTAAAAAATGCGCCAAAGTTTCTTCGGCGCAATCGAAATTTCTGTACAGCGAATAATGCTGAATAAACCTCTCAGCCACGGCCCATGAAACTCTCAGCACTCGGCCCATGAAACTTTCAGCCACAGCCCGGTGGTAATTTGTGTTGTTGGCACCTATAGCGGTGCCAACCGCACGATCATGACTAACTCTAACCTTAAACAAAATAAAAAATACTGATGCTAGAGGGCTGCAATTTGGTATGTTTGTTGATTGGAGGGTAGATGATCAACATACCAATTTGCAGCCCTCTAGCCTCAGTAGTGTTTAAGATCTGAGGGCGGACTGAAAAAGTGCGGACGGACAGAAAAATAGCCATTTCAGTAGTTTTATTTTAGAGAAAAAGAAAAGGACAGCAACAATGTAATACCAGTACAGCAGAAGTATAATTCATATTCAAAATCATTCTATGATTTCTATCTTTAAAAAAACAACATAAGAAAAAATGAGTAAATATAATATGCACGGATGTAAAGAATTCGAAAGGAAAAACTGAGACCAGATTTTTACTATCATTTGTTTTAGCGTTGTGAAGTTTTCCACGGACGACAATTTTTAGTCTCCACATTTCCATGAAAGTAGAGTTTCAAATAAAGAAGCTTTGAAAGTTATTTTAATAATAATAATAGAAATACGGAACTTTCAAAACACATATGCTCTACTTTGAAAATTTATAAATGCATACTGCATCCTCAGCCAGTAAAGGGTATTAATGATAAATTTTACTATCATGAAAAAATAATATACAATTAATTTGAGTTGAAAAGATTAATGTGATAAAGGAAATATTTGAATGAGAGAAGCAACCATAGAATAATTTTCATCATTGAAAAACATCTTTACCCATATTTTAAGTCATGCCCCACAATTATCATTTGCTAAGGCAACTAACGAATTATTGCTGTGGTACTGAACGTTTAACAATTGCAGTTTACAAGAAGCTATTAAATACAATTTCCCTCCCCCACGTAATAAACAGATGCGAAGCAGGGGAAAGATACACTAATTAGCGCTTTCAATTTCTCCTTCATATCATGTCCAAATTCCCCAGGCAAAGACCAAGATATATATATATATATATATATATATATATATATATATATATATATATATATATATATATACTGGGTATCCCAATTATTTGTAAAATACCTTGTATATATTTCATTTGCATTAAATGTTTGGATGTTGATAAGGCGTACATTGCATACATGCATACATACATACTTATATACATCCATACTTATGAAGTTGTTTAAATATATATACATAATATATGGTTATATGTGTATGTTTATATATATATTATATATATATATATATATATATATATATATATATATATATATATATATACATATATATAAATATATATATACATAAACATACACATATAACCATATAATTATGTATATATATTTAAACAACTTCATATGTATGGATGCATATAAGTATGTATGTATGGTTATATGTGTATGTGTTTATATATATATATATATATATTATATATATATATATATATATATATATATAAACATACACATATAACCATATAATTATGTATATATATTTAAACAACTTCATATGTATGGATGCATATAAGTATGTATGTATGGTTATAGTGTATATATATATATATATATATATATATATATATATATATGATATATATATATATAAACATACACATATAACCATATAATTATGTATATATATTTAAACAACTTCATATGTATGGATGTATATAAGTATGTATGTATGTAAGTATGCATGTACGCCTTATCAACATCCAAACATTTAATGCAAATGAAATATATACAAGGTATTTTACAAATAACTGGGATACATTTACGCCCAGTAGTGGTCTAAGGGAAGGTTGAAGAAATACTGAGCGGCGAATATTCAGCAAAATCATCGATTGATAAGAAAGGGGCGATGATAAAAAGACAGGATGAAAAAAAATGAAAAAAGAATGAAATCCTGACGAACGCCATTGGCAGATGGGAGAAGGACTCATAATATTGCACTGGCAATATACACGAACACCAAGCAGATAAGACATATGAATAGAAAAAATAAAAACTAGAAATAAGTTTACAAAGTGAAGAATTAACGTCTTCAGCAGGAAGTTATACTTTACACGACATACGGATAAACTGTGTAAAGCGCCTTAGAGTAGGGTCAAGAGATTATTCAAATTTCCACCCATACGACTAAAATCAGTTACATGAGAATCCCCAGGGAGATGATGGAGCAAAGGAAGATGTATTTGTTGCATAATACCACCTGAATACTCTATCCACATTGAAAGTTAAAGCAAAAGAGCTGTTATTGGAAGGACTACATCTGTCCCTTTTAATCGGGCTGGGTTGCAGCCACGGGAGGAACCTTGTCATCTGCAAACTCCTTGATGAATTTGGCAGGAGGATGATCAAGCCAGACGCCCTTGTCAGTCTTTCATGATGCAAGAAACATCAGGATCTCCCAAAGGGAATGTCGAAGAGGACGTAGAATTGGGGAGGGGAACGGGTGGAGAGATCCTAGAATCTGAGATAATAGTTAAAAAAATAATAATGATAAAAAAAGGATACCGAGGATGACACTATAGTAAAGAAAGGAAAATATAAACCTGAGATCGTTTAGTCGAATGACCTGGCAGAAAATGTTCGTGAGAAGTAGGAAAGAAAAAAAAAGTTATTAGAATTATTCCAATATTAGTAAAACCAAAGAATAAACGGTAGAAGTCAGTTAACATCAGAGAGGGAATCTCATGATAATCATGTCTACCTGTAAGTGTGCTCATATTTCATTGATAAAGGTCGTACCTATAAAACCAAAACGTGAGTAGAGGTGGAAACGAAAGAACTGACAATGGCTAATATATATATATGATATATATAGGTATAGATATATATATATATATATATAATATATATATATATATATATATATATATATATATATGAATAACTTGATCACGAAGTATATAAAACGTGATGCTATGTATAAATAAAGGTTTTTGCCACAAAGGAAAAATTGAAAATGCGAGATAGCCGAGTACTTTCGGTCCTGTTCAAACCTTTTACTATAAGGCAAACTGATTTTACAGAGGAAAACATAGTCAAAAGAAGGTTTAATATCCAAACTGACTACAAGATTAGCAATAAGGGCGATTTCACTCTACAGAAACGAGGAAAACGCCTGAGGTTAGCCACACCTTGGAGGATACACGCAGTAAACAAGTCATTCTTCCAGAAAACAGTACATTTTGAAAAAAACAAGGAAGCATATACAATTTAATATCATGAGATTTACACAAATTTCACCAAAAATTTTATTATTAATGAAAAGACAAAAGAAAATATAAATATATATATCGAGCAAGAGAAAGAGGGAGAGAGAATATCGAACCAGAGAGAGAGAGAGAGAGAGAGAGAGAGAGAGAAATAATAACTATATACATGTGGGACTAATTTATTAGTAGTTCATTTATTTTAAGGTCCTTCATAAGCATCTTACAAATATATGGGTCCAAATGGTACATTCCCAGACTAAGATTTAGGTTGTTTTTATTAGTGATTTGTATAACTGCCGATTCCAGTAAATTTCTTGAAACATAATCATTAGATCTAGCAATTACCGAGGTATCACCCCAATTAATACAATGAGATTTTTCACTCAGATGGATAAACAGTGCATTTGAAGTCTGGGCTGTTCTAACTGAATACATATGCTGCTTAATATGTACACATAAATTTTTACTCGACTGACCAACGTAAAACGATGGGCAATCCTTACAAGGAATTTTGTAAATGATGTTGTTATTTGTTACGTGACTATTTTTAATTAGCATATTTCTTTAATGGTATTGTTATAAGAGAAGACTACATTAACATTAAACGATTTAAATTTAAATATTGATTTTATGGTTTCAAACCCACGAAAGTAAGGTAAGCTAAGTACATTTTTAGGCATTTCTTTTTCATTAATAGCAACACTATAAAACTTTTTGTGAGCTTTTTGATAACATAAATCAATTAAATGAGGTGGGTAGCAGAGATCGTTTCCTATCTTTTTTATGTATTCTATTTCTTGGTCAAGATATTGTGGACTCGTGATACGCAAAGCGCGTAGGAACATAAAAGAAAAAATTGAATTTTAAT
>NC_087203.1:90587207-90602207 GCF_015104395.2 Macrobrachium nipponense | reverse complement strand
GGACATTCAATAAATTCCTGAATGATCGAAAAGACATTCAATAAATTCCTGAATGATCGAGAAGACATTCAATAAATTCCTGAATGATCGAAAAGACATTCAATAAATTTCCTGAATGATCGAAAAAGACATCAATAAATTCCTAAATGATCGAAAAGACATTCAATAAATTCCTGAATGATAGAGAAGACATTCAATAAATTCCTGAATGAATGATCGAGAAGACATTCAATAAATTCCTGAATGATCGAAAGGACATTCAATAAATTCCTGAATGATCGAAAAGACATTAAATAAATTCCTGAATAATCGAAAAGACTTCATAAATTCTGAATGGTCGAAAGACTTCAATAAATTCCTGAATGATCGAGAAGACAGAACTTCAATAAATTCCTGCAATGATGATGCGAGAACGACATTCAATAAATTCCTGAATGTCGACATTCGAAGAATCCGCTGAATCATTCAATCACAAATAAATTCCTGAATGATCGAAAGACATTCAATAAATTCCTGAAATTGTCCGAGAACTTGAATGATGAATCGAGAAGACATTCAATCAAACCTTGAATGAATGATCGAGAAGACATTCAATAAATTCCTGAATGATCGAAAAGGACATTCAATAAATTCCTGATGATGATCGAGACATTCAATAAATGCCGAATGATCGAAAGAAACATCCAATAAAATTCTGAATGATGATTCGATTCAATAAATTCCTGAATGATCGAGAACATTCAATAAATTCCTGAATGACGAAATAAACCAAATCAATTAATCCGATGATCGAGAAGACATTCAATCCTGAAATATCGAAATGACATTCAATAAATTCCTGAATGATCGAGAAGACATTCAATAAATTCTGAATGATCGAAAAGACTTCAAATAAATTCCTGAATGATTGATCGAGAAGAACATTCAATAAATTCTTGAATGATTGATGAGAAGATTCTTTCTATAAACCTGAATGATCGAAAGGACATTCAATAAATTCCTGAATGATCAAAAAGACATTAAATAAATTCCTGAATGATCGAAATGACATTCCATAAATTCCTGAATGATCGAAAAGACATTCAGTAAATTCCTGAATGATCGAAAAGACTTTCAATAAATTCCTGAATGATCGAAAAGACTTTCAATAAATTCCTGAATGATCGAAAAGACTTTGAATAAGTTCCTGAATGATCGAAAAGACTTTCAATAAATTCCTGAATGATCGAAAAGACTTTCAATAAATTCCTGAATGATCGAAAAGACTTTCAATAAATTCCTGAATGATCGAAAAGACTTTCAATAAATTCCTGAATGATCGAAAAGACTTTCAATAAATTCCTGAATGATCGAAAAGACTAACTGTGATTCGACATAAGCAAGAAACAAGTCAGGATGATTCCGAAGACTTGGGTGAATAGAACGCTAAATGAGAGTTCAGTCGGTTTACACACACACAAAAGTGGAAATGAGAGCCCGGATAATGACAGACGGACGGGAAAACGCTTTCGGAATCATTTTGAATGCATGAGAAGGAGAAGGGTGGATGATTAATGAAACCGCAGAAAATGGGGGATTTGAGTATTAGGATAATAAATTTAGAGAAGGAATCTTGGATGAGTGAAATGGGGAGAGAAGTTGAAGTTGAACATCTAATGTAGTTAAATATATCTGCAAACCTAATCATTATTTTCTAGTAAATTCAATATAACGCAAACGCATTTGAAATGAATTAGAATAATTTCATAGGAAGAGCAATTTAAATGCATTTAAATATATCTGCATTTAAATATATCTGCAAACCTAATCATTATTTTCTAGGAAATCCAATATAACGCAAATGCATTTGAAATGAATTAGAATCATTTCATAGGAGGAGCAATTTTGAATAAGTTAAAAGTTCATTCATCATCTCCTAGGCCCTCAACAGGAACGTAATATTAATATTCGGTTTCACTGAGGTGGCTGCGTCTTTGCATTATTCATACCGGTGCTATCACTCGACGAATGACGTCGTCTAGACTTACAGGCGGGGAATGCGTTGTTATTACCCACAGGGCCGTAAGTGTTTCGAAACTGAGCTTCAAAACGTCAAAACATTGCGACCATGGAACTAAAACCTAATGGTGTATTTTCGGATATCGAGTGACAACGTAAGATCCCAGAAAACATTGAATTCTGCAATAAAGTGGCCGATACAAAGCTAGCGAACCAACAAGTCAGCCATGGTATTATTTCTGTGTAATAATAACTTAAAATAATAACATTCCCATGAACTTTATTTTGTGGATTGACTCAGCATCCAGAGATCACTTTCATTACAGGATAATAACTTGAGAAGCAACATTATAAGGCTACTTTAAACTTCCTTCAGTCTCATCATTCCACTGAAATGACGCCCTATAAATTTTGAATAGCGATAATTCTGTTTTCCTGAGAATTCTCTCAGAAATTCCTGTTCAAAGTGATCGCAAGGGTTTATCGCTCTGTTAATGTGTGTGTTTACGTGTCTATATAGCTACACACATATAAAGATATATACATACATATATATATGTATATATATATATATATATATATATATATATATATATATATGTGTGTGTGTGTGTGTGTGTGTGTGTGTGTGTGTGTGTGTGTGTGTGTGTGTGTATTTTTGTGTGTGTATCAATGTCAGCAGCAAAATCAATGAAGCAATGCTGTTATATTCTTACAATTAACTCAGTGTAAGTGAATAAAAAAAAAAAATTCAATTATTCTTAGGCTGAGACAACACACCGTACTCTTCTAATGATAAACCAAATTGGAAAACGAACTTAAGTAGGATATCGTTCAAGAACCAACCTTTCTGCAAAGCGCTTGAGAAGAAACGAGAAGTACAACCTTCTCCTCATTTTACCAAGCGAACACAAAGGAAAGAGGCATCACGTTTGTGGTCTAAGGATCTGTCATCTCTCAACATGACCCTTCGATCGAAGAAAAGATACCAGTTGTATTCGCATAAATCATGTTGATGCAAACAATGAATGAGATGTAATTCAGGTCCCCTCAGATCGGTGAGTCAGTTTAGGGTAATCCTTGCCCCGGGGGTGGGGAGAGAGAGAGAGAGAGAGAGAGAGAGAGAGAGAGAGAGAGAGAGAGAGATAAGGGGGGGAGGAATGTAAAGGGAGAATTGCAGTGTCTGACTAGAATAACTGCTTCAAAAATTAAAATCGGAGATTGAAATTCATTATCAATAATATAAAAATTCATTAAAATCGGAGATAGAAATTCGTAATTGATAATATAAACATTCCTAAGTACATACATTTAAAAAAATAAATGGAATGGGAAAAAAATTAAGAACTGCAAAAACTAAGATTATAAAACACAAGTTTAGTAGCCTACGCAAACCCTCTTCACTTCGTGACTAGCGCTCAGTTAGTTGGCACTCTGTGACATCGCATAACGACATACAAAGCTCAAATTTAAGATAAAATCACTCATATAAGGGGCAGTAACTCACGAGCATATGAGTACGTATTGTCAACACAAAACTGTATTACAATTAGCGGGGTTTTCCTAGATTGTGACGCCCACGGGTTTTAACCCGGTATGTATCCAACTTTCCGGCGTGTTTAGAACAAACCCAGATGGGATTACCGTAAAAACATAAACAAAAGACTGAAAATATCATAAAAGATACCGACCCCAAAGATAACCTCCAAAAACACCCTAGGGTCACTATTTAGGAAAGATCCCAATTAGTTTTCCTTACTGTAATATATGGCAACAGCTTTGTATTTGCTTGCACAACACACATAGCTAGTAGCTATCAACCAACTCCATAAATGCATCAATGATGTCTGAGGGCGGTATGAATGCAAGTGCCATAAGGCACTTTACTTTTGTATTAAAAGCACAATCACTTTGATATCGAACCTTAAGCCCAATATCTGTCACTTTTCTGTAAACATTCTTACAGAAATGAAAATAACAGCCTGTTACATTTGCAGAAAAACTTTAAAAACTAGCTGGTTTGAAATCAATCATTAGATTTTCAGGTTCTAGGGGACCCGAGTAAATCTTTAACCTTTGGAAAAAACGTATTGTAAGATTCCTTAGTCTTATCGAGAGAACGTAAACTCGTGGGATGCATGCATGCCTATGTTGACATGTAGAGTATATAAGTGATAGAAGATTTCAGGACAAACCTTAAATGTTCCATCGCATGCCCAATTTGTATGTCTTTCTAGATCGTGTAACCCTGCAATCGTACCAAAGATCAACATTCTGTTTTCATCTTCCATTCCACTATCATAAAGTAAAAATCTTTCTCCGTTCTGTAAACACGCAAATTCTTCGGGAATTACATAACCGATTCTTGTTCTTGGAATAGGAGGGGCCTTTTCTTCTTTTTGTCTCCATCTTCTTATGTTTCTTGACAAATTTGAAGTTGATGGCATAAGAGAGCGTCCTGCATTTTCTAATTCCTCGCATGCAGCACCAATCAATGATCTTGAAGCTAGCTGGGATTTCAGTGCATTTTCTTTCATATGTGCAATTGCTTTTTGCATTTTTGTTTGCTTGGGTTCGCTGGATGGGTATGCTCACTTACAGTTTTACAGATTGAAATCTCTTCAATATTCCGTCTGTATGTACTCTTGCTTTGCAGTTTTTTCAACACACTTCCAATAAACTTTGCCTCCATATTCTCTTTCTTGCCTGTAAATGAAGTTGGAATCATCTACGAGCTTATAACAACCTCTGGTGCTTTTGATAGTGTACGGCATCGTAGGGGTTTAAGTTTCAACTGATAAAAGTAGATAATACAAAGGTTTAAGATAAAAAAAAATAAAAAATATGGTAAACTACCGAATTTGTAATGACCTAATTTAAACATTTAACGACGGGTGTCAAAATTTATAACGATCTCTCTCTCTCTCTCTCTCTCTCTCTCTTTCTTCATTCTTTTTTTTAATCTATACATGACAAAGCATATACATTTTACGGCGAAATGTCCTTTCGGCAAAATATCCGTACGGCAATTTTTCTTACGGCAAAATGTCTTACAATCAATTGTCCTACGGCAAATTTGTTTACGGCAAATTGTCCGGTCTCCCTATAGTATATATGCACTTCTTCGCGTCTATACATACATTTATGACGATAATGTCAAATTACCTACGATAGTCACTTACCGAAGCTTATATGTACGTTTATGTTAAAGAATGCATACAACTTACATACTTTTTGGGCAATGAATATACAAAATGCAAACATGAAACGCACATAAGAATGAGACACAAGTAAATAAGTAAATATTCGCCTACGTAGATAATTTATGAAGTACATTACGGCGCTTATAATTTAACCCACGTTGTTATATGAAGGTTACAAATCATAAGGTATTGCGGAAATATAAAGTGATTTATTCATTCCAGGCTGACCTACTATTAGCATCATAAGGTCTTGTTTCATGCGAACTTTTGTAATATATACAACGCTTCGTCTTGTGTTTCTTCCAATACTTTTTAGGAAGAACAATAATCGCAAAGCTGTAATTCTATACTAGCGGTGTTTTTATGACGCAAAGTTTAATAATGAAAAAAAGTCGAGAAAGAAATATGTTTATGTTCTTTATGTTACACATTCTATTAAGAAATGATTAGGACAATCCATTAAAGAAGAAGAAGAAGAAGAAGCAGAAGACGAAGGACATTTTACAAATGAATTGTCACGTGTTACCTAAAGCAACTCAAGAAGGAATAACTTTCTCAAACTCCCTTAAGCCCTCATTTCAGACGGTTTGAAAACCTAGCACTCCAATCCAAGGCTTAAGGAAAAATATAAGTTTTTAAGACCTAAATTCAAGTCCAGAAGTCGGAATTATACGAAACTATCTAAAAAACAAAACAAGGGGTGATCCGGCTTCCAGCTTACTTGTGCTGCGTGTTAAAATCTACGGTCACATAGAGTGTTGTTTCACCAACGAAAATTAAACTATATACGCTATATTTTATTGGAAAAATAGTTTTGTAATGTTTAACATGAACATTATTTGTTTTTTTATACTTTCATTCTAATAAATCAATCATAAATATACTATCCTAAAATTCCTGTATCTTTAACTTAACGTGAAACACCTTTTTCAGGGATTTTTTTAGGCTTGCCTACCATCCGCCCCAACAACAAAGTAGTTAGCAGGCTTACTCCCCGAGTAATCAAAAATAGGTACAACTGGTATCTTACAGATAAATGACACTATTCCTATTACCTTGGCTCTGGGTCATCCAGAACTCTTGCTCCCTGTATCCTACGTATTGGACCTGTCAAACAAAGCCCGAGGCAATCACAGCGCTGTCACGAGCACATGTTCCTAGGTGTCTATCGATGGCAAACACACACAGACACATCTGGGCAAAGGTCCTTTCTATCTTGTTCTTGGAGACTAAAGGTTGGAAGTTTCTTAGCATTCAAGAGATGAGGGTTTCTTTTATTCCAAAGATGATCTTTACTTTTGTTGCTCTTTTCAAGCAAGACCCGTTTTCAAGAAGAGGAAATGGGAGGAAGTTCTGCATTATTTAAGTTATCTTGATGAGGCAGATAGAGAATAATATCATTGATACTCACTTATAAAACACCTTACGAAAGTTTACTTGTACTGGGATAGATTGAGTGCCCTGACAAGTAAAATTTAAGCTGAAGTAACTGAAGTCATAACTGCTTTCCCTTATCGAAAAACATCAGGGGCAGGTAAGCGTCATATCACGGGAGTTCCAAATGAACATGGGGATAAAGAAGCTTGCAATATGCTAACTAATTTCAGTTATACCAAAAGCAGCTTAGAACAACATTTGCAGCGGTGCCAGCTGTTAAACACTTAGTGCAGCTCATAAACCGAACTCTATGTCTTTTTACATAAGATTAAACGTATATTTAGAAAACTTAAATAAAAATAACACCGAAACAAAACGATATTCCGAACATAAGAACATTTTACACCTGAAATTCCAGACTCCCATTGCATACATAGAAAATAGTTCTATTTTCTATCCATAAATTTCTCATAATTGCTTTTGTAGAATTAATAAAGACGAAACATTTGGTTACACACACATTCCAAGATAGCGCCTACCTCGGTCGACGTCAGACCCCCATGAATACGTATTTTCATCGACCAGAAACAGTTAGTTACTTATTTTTGGTTATCACCGTTTACCGGTGCGTCCAGTTCCGGTTTTGGGATCTACATCCCAAAAGGTCCCTCCACCCGAAAGGCAACATTCCTAAAAGCTAATTAAGTATTAATGGTCAGGAGGCCAACCTTTGGTGCAATTATCGTAAAATCCAGACGTAACTTCTTTTGCGTAATCTTACTGAGAAACAGATGTTAAAAAAAACACCATTCAACAAACAAACCGGAAAAAAATATCCTTCCGTGGCGCAACATTTATTTCCGTTACTGATACAAATACATTAAGGAAGTAACAAAAAATGTCACCATTCCGTGAGGCATTAATTCTAATGAACATACGACGGGTGAGAAAAGCTGCTATCTCGTTCTTTCTCATTAGAATCCTTCTTCACGGACGCCTTTTCTTTTTTTCCAATCCACATCGGTAGAAATTTATTGTCAACCAACGTTGTTTTGCCTCCTTCCTTCCTTCCACTTATCAATCCTCAAGTTTTATACGCATCTCCTTGAAAACGCCTATGTGGTTGTGAAGTGCTTCAGTGTACTAGATTTGAAGAGGATAAAATGAACCACTATTTCACCGAGGATGCTGTAGGAAAGCTGTTAAGTTTTTAACAATCCTACAACCCAGCCAAACGTTTGTTTCAGCATTGACAGTAAGCTTGGACATCTTCAAAGTCATGGTCGATAAAAGTTATATAACAAAATATACCAATACGACCTATGAAAACCACATAGAAAGCCCGCTAACTTCTACTGTAAAGGTGATGCACAATGTCATAATTTGTAGTTTTAACTGCATGTACGGCATCAAGGATATGAAATATGTTGCATATCTTCCATATATTTACAAAGTACTTTGTAATTTTACAAATGTATCGCTGTTATCAAACCCCGGCACTATCTCCGCCACGTAATAACAGTACCCGAGCTGCAAGCATAACTATTACGCGCACTGGAGGTCCTATCATTCCTGTCAAGAGCAGGAGCAGCTTAACTGATAGCTTTCATCATGACTCCGGCTTTCGCACTTTCCATGTCTCTGCTCGGAGTCCTTATCTCTCGACCTCAGAGGTCCCGCCGCCATTCCTCTTGACGTCCTGTCTAGGAACTGTTCAGAGAGCATTGTATCCTAGACGTCTAGTAAGGTCAGGAGTTTGAATGCTTGGAAAATCGTAAAGGGCGCCGATAATCTTTATGTATATATGTATATATGAACAACTTGATCACGAATTGTATAATAAGTGATACTATGTATATATACTATATTAAGCTACAAAACCCCTTTAATATCCAATTCGCTCTGCCTCGGAATTAATATATTTCCATATATGCTAACCGAAGGGGACTTCTTTTTAGTTGATAATAATTTCGTCCTCTCGTGGATTCGAACAAGCGCACAGAGAAGAAATCAGGACTTTAGTGACGACTTTACCGACCCGGCCAACGCGCGCGCACACATGCATACATGTGATGCCATGCTATATATATATATATATATATATATATAATATATATATATATATATATATTATATAATATATATATATATATTATATATATAATATTATTAAAATAAAAACTTATGGATATAAAACGTGATGCTATGTATAAATAAAGGTTTTCTGCCACGAAGGAAAAAAATGAAAAAACGAGTTGGCCGAGTACTTTCGGTCCTATTCGGACCCTTTACTGAGGTTGTTATGCCTCAGTAAAGGGTCCGGATAGGACCGAAAGTACTCGGCCAACTCGTTTTTTCATGTTTTCCTTCGTGGCAGAAAATCTTTATATATATATATATATATATATATATATATATATATATATATATATATAATATATATATATATATATGCCATGGTTGTTCGATATTGTTGTTCAATACTGCATCGTGAGAAAGGCAATATATATATATATATATATATATATATATATATATATATATATATATATATATATATATTGCCTTTCTCACGACGCAGTATTGAACAACAATATCGAACAACCATGGCATAAGATTTTTACTAAGAGAATGAAACAGAAGTAGTTCGGTTATTAACTCAAAATAAGTTGTTAATTAACATACCAAAAACCCCAGACATGAAACAAATACATAAACTATGGATGGGGATCACTACTGAGGAGCAGTAGTTTTACAAAATGAAAACAATACTTACAATAAAGTATAAAGATGATCCGCATAAACGGCATAAAATATAATAAACAGAAGGAAATATTAAAATGATAATCAAACATGATTAGAATTAAACTGAGGAAGTGTATGAAATTAAACACATTTCTATAAAGGGGGGTGGGGGAGATGAAAGTAGATGAAGATTTCTTTGGCAAGAATAAACAAGTATTTAGGAAGGGGAGAGAAAAACAAAAGCCAGCAAACATTTACCGACAAAACGACGAGAAAAGGTAAATATAACCTATTTAGTAAAAACTAAAAGTAATCATTTCGACATTGACCAAAATGAGTGGAAGATTTTCTGAAAAAAAAGAGGGGCTATGAGAGAGAGAGAGAGAGAGAGAAGAGAGAAGAGAGAGAGAGAGAGAAGAAAAGCGACAAGGAAAGAATGAAAATAATTAAACCCATCAGGTCAAAATTCATTATTTGAATGAAGAGAATGCAAATGACTCTGGTAGGCTAACACACTTTCTGCTTTTTAATTTTCACAAACAAAAGAAAAGCCCGTAAAATAGCAAAAAAAAAAAAAAAAAAAAAAAAAAAAAAAAAACACACACGCACACAAAACAAATGGGCAATTTGGCTAGGCCTTTCTTCAATACACATTCCTCTTTATGGATGATTGCAATTTACCTGCAGGCTATCATAAAGATAAAATAAAAATTATTCCCTGTCATAATTAACTGCACTTATCTCTAATGGTCCGGTAGTGCTTAAAAAAAATTGCGTATGAATAATCATATCGTGTATGTGTGCTTGAGAGAGAGAGAGAGAGAGAGAGAGAGAGAGAGAGAGAGAGAGAGAGAGAGAGAGAGAGAGAGAGAGGTGTTGGTTTACGTAATATGAAACAGATTCTCTGCTTTAAAACTAACACTATTTCGAAAAACCCGTCTGCAGAGCGATATATATGTGATCGGACTGAATACATTGAACACATCGAGTGATAACAGGTTTATCGTTCGAACCCGTTCAATGTCCAGAAGTGATATTCAATGGAAATATATCAAAGAAATGCGGAAAAAACACGCGTAAAAATAATATATATGAAAAGTGAGCCACTTCAGGAGGTTCCTCACTTCTTTTCTTGGAAATTCCCCAATCCAGGCCATTCAAGGAAGAGAGCTCTCCTAAGTAGAATGTACCGTCCACATAATAATACTGTTGGAGATAAAAAAAAACAATAAAATAAACAAAATAAAATAAAAACAAAACAAAAAAATAAATACATAAAGGCTCAAAGGAAAGAGACTACACATAAATTGCCACATACCCCAAGTTAAAGCGCTGCAATTTCCCAGAGAATATATTTAAAACGCCTATTCATGGTTGCACGTGAAACCTTATGCATGAACTACAAACAAGAAAACATTTCGCCACGGCGGAGAAGAATAACACAGCTCTGGTTGAAATGTATGTCAATGTGACAGAAATAAGTACGTATGATCAACCTACTCTAACATGGTATCGGGAGTGAAAATTTCATAAGTTCCCGTCAGAGACGAAAGATGTGTAGCGAAGAGCGTATCCAAAAAAGATGGGGGGAAATAGAGCGACGCCAAGACAGGTTTTTACTTTATTAGAATTGTACACGTGTCACTCTGTCTCCGTGAAATATTATACCAAGCCTCTCTCTCTCTCTCTCTCTCTCTCTCTCTCTCTCTCTCTCTCTCTCTCAAATAACGTTTATTTTATTAGAATTTTACATGCCACCCCGGCATTGCCATCGTTACACACACACACACACATATCAAATTTTAAGCCACAAGCAAAGTTTATCATCCAGTTCACTCTACCTCGGGAATAGCTTGCACCCAAGGGGGAATTGTAATTGATAGGTGCTTCATCGGCAGCGAGATTCGAATTATGTAGAGAGACTTTCGACCACTATTCCCGAGGTATAGTGAATTAGATATCAAACGATGTTCGGGCTTAATATTTGTGATTATAAGATAGTCACGGTGTATGCTACAAATATTCATATAAAACTGAAAAAACTTAAATATATATATATATATATATATATATATATATATATATATATATATATATATATATATATATATATATATATATATATATATATATATATGTGTGTGTGTGTGTGTGTGTGTGTGTGTGTGTGTGTGTGTATATATATATCGGCGGAAAATGCACGAAATGACGCTGCGGTTTTCCAAAACGAGTACGACGACTGCCTCAGAATAACGGGAACAAAACAAATTGTAGTCCAGGGAGAAACTCTCAAGAGATTCTGAATGTCGCGTTTTAAAACTGAAATAAATAATCAAGCAAAAATGCGCCGAAGTTTCTTCGGCGCAATCGAGTTTTCAGTACAACGTACAATGCTGTATGATACTCTCAGCCACAGCCCGGTGGTGCCCGTGTCGTTGGCACCTAGACGCACGATCATGACTAACTGTAATCTTAAATAAAATTAAAACTACTGAGGCTAGAGGGTTGCAATTTGGTATGTTTATTGATTGGCAGTTGGATGATTAACATATCAATTTGCAGCCCTCTACCCTCAGCCGTTTTTAAGATCTGAGGGGGGACAGAAATAGCCATCCCAATAGTTTTCTTTTACAGAAAACTAAAAATATGTAACTCAACGAAAAAAAAACTAACCTGAAAACTCTATTGGAAGATGGCAACAAATTCCTTGTGCAAATCTGTCTGTGGTGAACACTGTAAAGAAAATAAAATCAAGGTTAGTTATACATTGGTAAAAGAAATCCATATTTATTTTAAAACATCCCGTAAAACTAACTTACTAGAGATTAATCACAATGCTTGTTACCTGTAATATGGCGCATGAGATATGTAATCTGCGGTAAAGACTGTTCACAGGAAGGCAAATATAACAAAACAGGAACCTTGGAATAAAACTGAAAATGGACGGTAATACTTTCTAGTTAGCACAAACTATACATATAATAGATATTGGTTCCTACAACAGAATTTGGCTTAAAATTGATCATAGCTTTGATCTCGGTCTAGATGACAATTGTTTAAAGCTATTTGTATTTATCTGTACACGTAGTCCCAATGATTTCACATTTTGCAAAAGTCTCTCAATCATTTTCAGTACATGAAATATAAAGTAAAAAATCTAAAAACATTTCATCTTGGAAACTAACATGAAGCCGTTGGATCATCCTTTTAATAGAGATTAATTTGAGATTCTAAGAAAGTTGATTAAATTAAAGTTGAACGCTTATAGAACTGACACAAGCTGCCAAGAAAAGACAGGCAAAATAAAAATTAAATATATAAATACTTTAAATAAACAAAAGAATTAAGAAAAAAGACGGCCACATCACCCAATGACTACGTCGGAAGACAGACAACCCAAAAGGTTCCAGCACCTTTACCCTGCCACGATTCGGTGTCGAGAGAATTGTCTGGGGCGAAAGGTGGGCGGGCGGGGAGAGCCAGGGGTGGGGGAGGGGGCGTGGGTAGGGGAAGGGGATGCTGCATTTCGGAAGTCAGGACTTCGGGAGGCAGCTGGTGGCAGGTAATGAAATATTTAGTGTGTGTCTGTGATGTGTTGCTTCTCTTTACACCCAGCCTTTCTGCGTTTCTTCGTCTCATCCTTCAGTTTTCCATGACTATCTGCATGGAACATATATATATATATATATATATATATATATATATATATATATATATATATATATATATATATATATATATAAAGGTTTTTGCCACGAAGGAAAAAATGAAAAAGCGAGATAGCCAAGTACTTTCGGTCCTGTTCGGACCCTTTACTGAGGAAAACTGATTTTACAGAGAACAACATAGTCAAAAGAAAGCTTAATATACAAACTGACACTACAAGATTAGCAAGCAATAAGGGCGATTTTCACTCTACAGAAAGGAGGCCGCAGCCAGAGGGTAGCCCACCTTGAAGGATACACGCAGTAAACAAGTGATTCTCCCAAAAAACAGTACATTTTGAAAAAACAGGGCGGGAGCATATACAATTTAATATCGTGAATTTTACACAAATTTTCCCCCCAAAAAAAAAATTATTATTAATGAAAAGACGAAAGAAAATATAAATATATATATAACGAGCAAGAGTAAGAGGGAGAGAAAATATCGAACCAGAGAGAGAGAGAAGAGAGAGAGAGAGAGAAATAATAACTATACATGTGGGACTAATTTATTAGTTGTTCATTTTATTTAAGGTCCTCATAACATCTTACAAATATGGGTCCAAATGGTACATTCCCAGACTAAGATTTAGGTTGTTTTTATTAGTGATTTGTATAATTGCCGATTCCAGTAAATTTCTTGAAACATAATCATTAGATCTAGAAATTACCGAGGTATCACGCCCCAATTAATACAATGAGATTTTTCACTCAGATGGATAAACAGTGCATTTGAAGTCTGGGCTGTTCTAACTAAATACATATGCTGTTTTATACGTACACATAAAGGGAAAGGTTTTTGTGTTTTTTTTACTTGACTGACCAACGTAAAACGATGGGCAATCCTTACAAGGAATTTTGTAAATGATGTTGTTATTTGTTACGGGACTATTCTTAATTAGCATATCTTTAATGGTATTGTTATAAGAGAACACTACATTAACATTAAACGATTTAAATATTGATTTTATGGTTTCAAATCCACGAAAAATAAGGTAAGCTAAGTACATTTTTTAGGCATTTCTTTTTCATTATTAGCAACCACTATAAAACTTTTTGTGATCTTTTTTGATAACATAAATCAATTATACAAATCACTAATAAAAACAACCTAAATCTTAGTCTGGGAATGTACCATTTGGACCCATATATTTGTAATGTTTTTTTTTTATGTTTAATGAAGGCCTTAAAATAAATGAACAACTAATAAATTAGTCCCACATGTATATTAGTTATTTTTATTTCTCTCTTCTCGTCTCTCTCTCTCTCTCTCTCTGCTCTCTCTCTCTCTCTTTCTCTCTCTCTCTCTCTCTCTGGTTCAATATTTTATCTCCCTACTTACTCTCGATGCTCTATATATATATATATATATATATATATATATATATATATATATATATATATATATATATATATATATATATTTATTTATTTATTTATATTTTCTTTCGTCTTTTCATTAATATTAATTTTTGGGGGGTAAAATTTGTGTAAAAATTCATGATATTAAATTGTATATGATCCCGTGTTTTTTCAAAATGTACTGTTTTTTGGGGAGAATAACTTGTTTACTGCGTGTATCCTTCAAGGTGGGCTACCCTCAGGCGGCTCCTCCTTTCTGTAGAGTGAAAATCGCCCTTATTGCTTGCTAATCTTGTAGTGTTAGTTTGTATATTAAGCTTTCTTTTGACTATGTTGTCTCTGTAGAATCAGTTTGCCTCAGTAAAGGGTCCGAACAGGACTAAAAGTACTTGGCTATCTAGCTTTTTCATTTTTTCCTTCGTGACAAAAAACCTTTATTTATACATAGCATCACGTTTTATATACTTCGTGATCAAGTTATTCATATATATATATATATATATATATATATATATATATATATATATATATATATATATATATATATATATATACTATATATATGTATATATATATATATATATATATATATATATATACATATATATATA
>NC_087203.1:90559707-90584707 GCF_015104395.2 Macrobrachium nipponense | reverse complement strand
ATTTAGACGAAAAATAAAAAATAAAAAATAAAAAATAAAATCATGAGCAGTAGTTGAGAAATAAACGTAAACTGCTTTTTCCCCTCCCCACCCACTCCCTAAACCCTCCATCAAATAAATCTCTGCAGGATATGAACACTATTGTTAAACTTTATTTCAGACATACAACATAAATCAATAATTTCATCAATTTCTTTGAAAACGTAAAATTGACAGGTGTAGGACTCTTATTTGAAAAAAAAATATTCCTTCAGACTTCTTGCCAATGAATGTTTCTGCTATTTGCAAAACGGTCTTCAACATGTCTTACTATCAACTAATATATATTTATTTCAAGACTAATATGCTTATGTGTGTATGCTTAGGGCCAAGGTTTACTTATTACTAAAAAGTTAATAGGTAAGATCATAAAAGCGAACTGTCAGTATATACCGAAAAATTAAAATCATTGACTAAAATTCAGTTGATTACAGATCGCTATCTGCGTACGATGGAAGATATTGTTTTTATTCATTCGAAATCCGAAGGCACAAGAAAAATAGAAGAATGAATAATTCACAATTGGTGAAATGCTAACAAGCGAAACGAGTGTTATATGAACAGTGGCCCTGGAATGACGGAAGAGATGCTGTAGAATGTGTAGGAGAACAGGGAAACTATTAAGTGGGGAATTAATAAAAAAATAAAAAAGGAAAGATTTTGTGATGACGAAGAGATGTGTTATAAAAGAAGGCCAGAAAAGAAATATGAATACTCTAAACATAATCAAAATACAAATGAAGAGAGAGAGAGAGAGAGAGAGAGAGAGTTGCTGACGACATAACAAAAAAGTTACCCGTCTACAGTTCTCTCTCTCTCTCTCTCTCTCTCTCTCTCTCTCTCTCTCTCTCTCTCTCTCTCTCTCTCTCCTTGTAGGAGTGGATGTCTGTGGGATGCTGTTTTCACCTCACCCCCTACCGTTGATTTTTCATTTACCTGTTTTCATTTCACTACTCTTGACATTAGGCTAAAAACGAGGTAATTTCCTCACTCGCAATGATTCCAAAACACGTTTTCTTCTCATAACAACTTTCAAATATACAGTTATCTCAATCTTTTTAGTTCTTTAAAGATGACGAATTAGTAATATTAAAAAGAATAAGTGTAATACTCTTTTTTTTATATCTTGACATACAAATATCGGTTTGAAGAACGCTGAGATACTTATTACATTCTGTGCTCTCTCAGGCACGAGTTCTCTCCCTTGGTCGTGTTTTGCAAGACATTGGAAAAAAATTACAATTCTGTTTCCTCTAGTACTACTTTAATTTTCCTTCAAATTATCGTTTTCGCCCTATTGTATTTTTCATCTACCTCCATCACAAAGTACCTTCACTAAGAAGTACAATCACTGATTCACGGAAGTTCCATCATGAAGCACTATCAAGTCAACAGGTAACATTAATTTAATCTGTGAAGGGAAGTAACATTAAACTTATATATTGCGTACATTACCTACACAGTAAATGGCTCTAAGAAATTATAGTCGCGTGAAAGACAGTCTGACGTGAAAATTAATGTTTGGCACCAAAATCACTTACGGTGAGGAGAGAGAGAAAAAAAACCAGGTTAAAGAGACGCATCTGGGGGCGTCAACCATAATTTCCTTGTCAATCAGACAGGCGCCGTCATTATTTTGGTCGCATCCTCTGGCTTAGTACATCTTTCATGTGTATGTGTGTGTGTTTGTGTGTGTGTGTATGTGTAGGAACGTCCTGAATATAAGCAACCAATGTTGTCATTTTACTGTAGTATTTGATTTACAGAAATAAATTCATGTTAATTTGTGGGAGATTTGTAAATACACAGTTACAATTGGTTTATATATATATATATATATATATATATATATATCTATATATATATATAATTATATATATATATATATATATATCTATATATATATATATATATATATATATATATACTATATATAATATATATTATATATATCTAGATATATATATATAGATTTATATATGTATATATGTATATATATATATATAGATATATATTATATTATATATATATATATATATATATATATATATATATATATACAACCCTATCGAATTAAAAGTATCTACTTAGAATGAAAATCAACCCTTTTCACTTGGAGAGCTATAAGGATATTTTTTTTCTTTTTGTATTCATAACTGATCAACAAAATGCTTTTCATTCCTATTATGTCAACGAACATCTCATACAGGTAAAATAAATGGTGAATTTCGGGAATAACAATGCGGGGACCTGAGGGAAAGATGGGGCCAAATAATGGAAAGAGAAGGATCGCAACTAGAGATGAAATACGTCTAAGAAAGTAAAATAGGAGGAAAGATAAAGGAAAAAGAGAGAGAGAGAGAGAAGAGAGAGAGATGAGAGAGAGAGAGAGAGAGAGAGAGTAACGTACTCATTCCTACATTTGGCGTTAACCAGCCGCGTCCTCTGATTTAGAGGTCATTGCCGAGACATGAGGGATCCAAGTAGATCGAGGATGAGACATAACGAGGTTTGCCAACGAAGGGACATGAGCAGCCCAATTTCTCTGGATTCCACCATGGCTTCGTTTGTAAAAGGGTTAATTGCGAAATGTCGAAGTGATGGGAAAGGAAAGTCGAACGGTGGAGGAGAAAAATGGCTGCGATAAAAAAGGAGAAAAAATGTCTGCGATTAAAAAAAAAAAAAAAAGGGGAGGGCAAGGCAGGGGGAGGGGGGGGGGGGGGGGGAATGTGGGTGCCACTCTCCAACTAGGAAAAGAAATATGTGACTTTTTCTCCAAACTACTGCACCCATTGGACCCAGATGTTAAGTATAGGTACCGGGAGAGCTCAACAGGGATAAGAATCAGTGCAGGTTTGGTTAGAGAGATAACGGATGGAGGTGAAGAATACTAATAAGTACACACAAGATATTACTGTATTATCATCACTTACATTAATAGTTATGATTAAGGAGCTTAACGAGACAACTATACCCGAGTCCATCTCGAGACTCGTAGGCTTCGGGTAAAGGACTTATTTTCGACAGATAAGTGAAAGGAGCAAGGTTAAGTTGAAGAAGTTAGACAGCCGGGTGAAGACAGACCAAAAGGAGCTGGTAAAAAAGTAATTGGCAGAAAGTACTACAGCTGGGGCGGATGGGAAGCTGCAAAAAACCTTCAGTACTGTTTACAGAGCGGCAAACAAGTGGTGCCTTCCAACGTGACTGACTGACGTCAAAATCAATGTTTCGCATGGTCATAGAAACAACAATCCTACGACGAAAAGCCAGAAACACGAGGCATAAACATGAGGCGTGTGAAAGTTCCGTTGGTTTTGGCTGATGGCATGTATCTTGAGAATCAAAGGGACTTACGGGAAGGGGTTTGGGGCGGGTTTAGTTTAGGTTTATGAGTTGAATATAGAATTTAGGCCAAAGGCCAAGCACTGGGACCTATGAGGTCATTCAACGCTGAAATGGAAATTGAAACTAAAAGGTTTGAAAGGTGTAACAGGAAGAAAACCTCGCAGTCGCACCATGAATCAAGTGTTAGGAGAGGGTGGAATGTAAGAAGAAGAAAGAGAATATGAATGGAGGTACAGTAAAAGGAACGAAAGCGGTTGCAGCTGGCACGCTGCAAAGAGCCTTAAGTAATGCCTACAGTGTATCGCATGAGGTCCACTGACGGCACTACCCCCCTACGGGAAGTTTAGGTTTATGAAATTTAGGCTCCCATGCCCTACTACTGGGGGACTTAGGCCATTCAATACTCAAAACAGTGAAAAGGCGGGGGGTCGGAGGGAGCGCGCTTTAGGATTGGTTGGACAAGCAACATAAAAGAGATCCAAAAAATAAAAGAGGTGAAGTAGAGGGATTTAAAATTGGAACCGGGAAAAAACTCTACAATTGGAACAAGAGCTAAGAAGCAATAGTTACACAGAGGCTGGGTAGCAGAACTGAAGAAAGGAAAAAGGAATAAAGGTAAAATAAAAGACTAAAAGGTGGGAGTAGCTAGGGACCAAAAGGCCAACATAAACTTTCTTTAATAATGCCTGCCTAAAGTGTGTCATGTGAGTTGCACTGACGACCTCCCGTACAAAGATGGGAAGTGGTGGGGGGGTTGGGGGTGGGGTTGGGGGGGGGGGGGGCGGCTGCTTTTAACTTGTACATACCATCGCGTGAGTTAAAGTAATGAGTTGTTACTTCTCAGAAAATGTGGGTAGTTTTAAAAACCGATTAAGATATAAAAAACTCTAAACTAAAGCACAAAGCTTTTGAGATGTAGGTTTTACGGGACAATAAATCTTCACCAATCTTCCAAAAGTTCTAAATCTCCAAGATTACTTGGAGGGAAATTGTCAAATAAACATTAGCCCTTGAAACGTAAGACGGCCAAAGCTTTTGATCTTCAAGGATTTAAGTTGTTCCCAAGATTCTTGGTTATACTGATATTATACATCCCACTTGGAATTCGAAAATTACGGTAGAGTACACCAGAATCTTGATGTCATTTACGGAGGTAAGCCTTATTATCATTTCTAATACGGGCGAAAAGTTATGAGCTATGAGCTGGTTTTAGGTTTAACATTCACACACATAGACGCGCAAATGTACGGCCATTATATATATATATATATATAATATATATATATATATATATATATATATATATATATATATATATATATATATACCACACACACACACACACACACACACATATATATATATATATATATATATATATATATATATATATATATATATATATATATATATAAGACAGAGTAAAATAAATCACAATGAAGCAAGGTGGATAAAAATACTCTCTACCTTCAATACTTATTTTTATGAGAACGTGTGGCATTTCCAGTTCGCTTTTTTTCTCTTTGTTTGATTTCATATCATCAGAATATCCATAAACAGACCCTCGAGGAAATTCAATATACGACATAAACATGTTAGCACCGTCAGTGGAGAATTCCCGGGAGAACGGCTCGCCCCAGAGGGTGCCTTTAGGGAAGAATTATAAGATGAAATACTTCTGCAAAAATGTCGCTTCAAAATATCTCCGAGGAGACAATGGACGAAATTAAATTGGTTTGGAAAAACGAAGAAATAAAAAAAAAACATTTCGTCTTCCATAAAGAGAGAGAGAGAGAGAGAGAGAGAGAGAGAGAGAGAGAGAGAGAGAGAGAGAGAGACCTACACGAGCAATGAACATGCCAGAATGTTGACTGTTTACAATTCTAGACATGCAACTAGAAAATAAATTTCTTTATTATTATGATAACAATAAAAATATCCGACAAATGTAATAAGACGCCGCATGGAGTTATTGTTAACATTAAGATAATGTGTCTATAAAAAGTGTTTATATAATGCTGAAGAGGAGATATAATTTCAGAAATTCACCGAGATTATACGAAATTTACAATCTTTACTTTATGTTTGTGGTTGGTAACGAACATGGCGAAAATTGCGTGGAAAACGGTGTTTAGAACCAGCCCCTCGGGGATGAAAGCAAAGATAAAAACAAAAGACGGTTAAATTTCCGTTATCTCGGTAAATTTCTGAAATCATCTCACTTGTAACTGCCATTATTATACCCCTCTTTCATATACCCTTTAGTCAGGGGAATTATATTAACATTCGATAACTTCGTACGGCCGTCTTCTTTACATGTACCAAATATCAGGTCGGTAAGCAGTACAGGCTATACTGGTCATGATGCAGATTGTTTCCTTCAGAAGGGGTTAGCTGCCTAAGAAAATACATTAGTCGCATTTTCTATAAAAAGTTCAGCAGGTAGAGACGGACGGCTAATTCTAATAATTGAGCACTGGCCACCGCTGTTCAGCTCGCAATGAATTTGTACAGGTGAGTCAAGAATCAAATTGAATATTGACTCGGTTACTGAAATGCTTATCTGAGTACGATATTCAGGAAAATAAACGATGATAGTAAGCATACGAAACTAAGCAAGAGAAAGCCTTTGAGCATCGCATTTTACGCAATTTTTTTCCAGAAACGAAAAAGGCATCAACCGATAAAGTCAAATGCTGTTTTCAAGAAGCATTTTTTATGACTTATAGTGGATCGAAAAGTATAATGAGCAGTGTTTGATTTTGTCATAATGAAGCTCAATTTGATAATGACAATAAACCAGACAATAGCGAGTTTAAATTTCCCTCAGGAACAAATACCTGTGGAAGAATAATCAATAATAATTTTGGCCATAAATAGGGATTGCGGCCTTAATTACTTTGGGTTAATAATTGAGCGACCTCCTGACCTACCTTCATTATACAGTATGAATTGCGTAGACTAACGTACATAAGTGGTCAGTTTGCATCGACTCATCTATGTAATTCTCTGCTGTTTTGATAGAATCATTTAAAAAAAGACAGCAACATACATGAATAGTAAATTACATATGAAAATATAACTAAATAACAAAATGAGGTTATTGTCATTCTTCTGACTGGTAATTAAAGTATTAGTGGACTTGAATAGATTTGAATTAACCTTTTTTTTCACAAATGTTAAACGAAAATCGATTTCCTCTAGTTTAAAGTTATTGAAGTGGAAACCGGTACATTTACAATGAATTGAATGTTAAAGTGTTGAATACATCACGATTTCGCCAAAAGCAAATTCTGGTTGCAATGGGTTTATCCCGGGGATGGTAGTATACAGTAAAATAATAATTTCAATTGGCCTCGTAAGCTATTATTTTTGTACTGTTTTGTATGGTTTATTCGGACGTCATCTACACGAACGCGAATTCCAAGTCAATATTCATCCTAGCGAGATATACACGTTTTAAAAACCAAAATTTCGAGATTTTTTTTTTTTTTTTTAATTTAGGGGATGACTCAAGCCAGCTGCCCGACGAAGCGTCGCCAGGGTCTACGAGGAGGGTATGGGACAAGCGACGTCACCCCGTCCCAAAATTTGAATAGACTTATATATAGTCACTACCAGCGAAAGTGGGTAAGTGGCGCAATAGTTGGTTCGTGTTTGCTTCGTCCGTGGAAACCTCCCTGCTTAGCGCCTAACAGCCCAGCCAGCTGAAAATGTATATTTACAGTCGGCATTCCCTTGGCGTAGGTAAACGTTTATTGTTGAAATGGCATTTATAATATCAGTCAAAAGTGTCAGTAAGGCTGTCAGTTATATCAGGTAGTGTTGATTACCAAAGTTACAATGAACCTGATTCATTGGGAAGTGCACGAAATCTCTTGTAAAAAAAAAAAAAAAATTGAATGTGCGTGAGTGATATACTGTACCTTCACTACCATAGTCTAGGTTGCATCGGCTTATCAAAAGATTCCAACATGAAGATGGTGAGTACTAGATCTACTATCCGTACTTTATTTAAACACCGTAAAACCTTTGCTTTTCCGTTATTTGTGCAAAGAAATTTAAGTCGGCGAGTCTAGTAGGACGTGGAGTGAAAGCGATATTACTTCAGAACATGATTACGGAGACTGAACTCATCGTTGGGTTTATCACAAAATCATGTAAAAATCATATATGATAGAATATGAAAAATAATTGGTCTATCATATTAATCTTACATATTGTTTATTCACCCGTATTTCTATTATCGTTTATAGGTTCTTTCTTTCTTGGAGTGCTTTGGCTTTACCATTATTCCCATATTTCACGTATCCGGTTTCCTACGGCCAACCTGGCCTACGGCGCGTAGGAAAATTCTGGCCTACGGCTAGAGTTATTAGACGTATTTGAACGGCCGGTGGCAAGTGGGTCAGTGTGGCACTGTTTGTGGTGGAGGAGTGACATGTCTTCTCTCGACGACAATCTCGTTGTTATTGCTCTAGCGTGCTGTTTGAAGGTGAAAAACAAGAAAAAGGAAGATTGGTCCAAACATGGCTGCGTAAACGACAAAAATACTCTCATGTTAACTTAATAAGGAACTAGCACTAGAAAAAGATGACTGGTTTAACTACATGTGAATGGATCATGACACATATTTGGAACTCTTAAGTCAGGGGGGGTATCACCTTTAATAGAAAAAAAGGACACTTGCATAAGAGAAGCAATTAGTCCACATGAGCGTCTTTCAGCCACTTTGAGATTTCTTGCTACAGGAAGAACATATAACGATCTAAAGTTTACAACAATTATATCGCAGCCTTCTCTCAGTGCAATAATCCCAGAAACATGTGCAGCAATCTACAAATGTTTAGGCCCAAAATATCTGAAGGTAAGTTATTTTGCATAAATAACTATAATTTCTCGTTTTGTTTTTAGTATGAAACATTCATACCAGGTTAATTAAAAAAAATAAAGAAGTTTCAAACTTTATTCCAGAGTATCCAAGGTTCATAAATGTACATGTGTACCTACATTACATTTGGAGAATATCATATGTCTCATAATTGTAATCTCTGTTTGAATAATCCTTAGATTTAATGAACCACAAACATGGCTCATTTCGATAAATTTCTATGAAGTCACTCAAGAAATCACTGGCGCAAGAGCTTGCCATGGTGGCGACCTTCCACTGTCAGGTGCAGCCTCAGACTGATGTCATAACCGTACGGTGAGTCCATTACACGCTACGTCCTCAGTCGTGACGTACGACGGCCGTACGGCCAACTTTAGTACTGGCGAAAGTTCATCCGGCCGGCCGTGGGTGAGCGTTCAATACGGCCGATTTGCTATCACACGCTACCGGTTGAACATATGCTAGCGTCGCGACCGACGGCGCCGTAGGAAACCGGATACGTGTAATACGAGCGCGTAACGCTTTTCAAATAGGGCTCTAGTTTAATTGTATTATATAGTAATGTTAAACGTATATGTAATATGCAATCATAATACAGTAGAGCATCCACACGGGGAACATCTTTGGACAAAAACGACATTATATGAGAGAGAGAGAGAGAGAGAGAGAGAGAGAGAGAGAGAGAGAGAGAGAGAGAGAGAGCAGGATGTTTCGAAACCGTCGGAAGGGGGGAAAAGTTGGAAGAGGTAAAGAAAAAACAAAAAGTGAACCAATGGTGTTTGCAAAAAATGAAGAGTTAGCTACCAAAAAAGGCTAATAAAAGTGACTAGTTATAATGGAAAGTTTAACTGCTAAGCAGAATTTTTTTCGTACATAAAAACATATAAAAAGATTCAGATGAAGAAAGAGTTATGAGAGAGTAAAATCGATCAGACATATATTAAAGAAAAAACAGTCGAAAGCTAAAAATATTCTCAATAAGCTGCTGGACTTATTCTATTTTGAGAAAGTTACTGACGCCAAAAAAGCAAATAGTACTCAAGGCCACAGGGAAAATTTACAACATGTAAACCGCCATAGTTTGGGTAAAAGCTCCTTGTTGGTTAATAATGGCCCATCACCGGTTGATGCTCACGCAAGCTGTCCATTATCTACTTTAGTCATCCCGTGATCGTTAACCGCCCGGCTGTTAGCATCCCTTAAGATAATTTGTTGGGTTTACTGACCCTAATAGTGTAATGCTAACAGCCCTTTTTTCAAATAGTTTTAATTTCGTAGTATATCAGGTAATTTTATTTAGTAAATCATCTAGCGACTACTGTAATCTTTCGACACTGATTAATTCCTTCAATGACGATTAACTCCTTAATTCGAATAACTTTTTAATTCCTGTTAACTTCTCAATTCCGATTAACTTCTTAGCTCAATTCTAATTAAATCCTTAATTCCGATTAACTCCTTCACCACTTAGTTCCAATTATATCCTTAATTTCGATTAACTACTCAATTTCGATTAACTCCTTAACTCAATTCCGATTAACTCTCCACTCAGCTCCAATTAAATCCATAATTCCGATTAACTACTTAATTCCAATTAACTACTTAATTCAGCTTAACTCCACTAACGCAATTCCGATTATATCCTTTAATTCCGATTAACTCGACTGAAATACAATAGAATAACAATAATATTCATATATGTCTCTATGTGTCTTACCCCCATCAAATAATCAATGACCTTCCCTCCACCTACGCTTTCTCAACTGCGAGTTTCGCTTGTTATGCTCATATTGACGCTGAGGGTTATTTCACTTGATTCCTTTTAGTTCCCGTTCCGACGCGACTTGGCCCCAACTACTGCCTTGAATTTATGACAGGCTGATGAAGCAATATCGCTCCCGGCATCGGTTGCCGCTCTTGTCTTGATGGTGGCGTTGTATAGATCTCGAGTTTCGAAGCAAAAACTCGGAGCTTCGCCTGATAAAAGTTTCCAATCAAGACTCTTGATTTCGAAGTCTACTTGATTATTGTTTCCTCGATTTATACCAAGTCGGGCGGGACTCTTTCGATGTGACTGGGACTCTGTCCGCTGAAGCCCTAAAACAACTTTTTAAACGGGACTAGGTGGGATAGATATTGAAAAAAATTAAAGTGAACTCAAAGTCATGGTCATACTGGTAGGTGAAAGGAGCTTTAGTAGATAATGCATATACATATATACATACATATATTTATATATATATATATATATATATATATATATATATATATATATATATATATTATATATATATATATATATCTATATATATATCTATATATATAGATATATATGATATTATATATATAGTATATATATATATATATATATAATATATTATAATATACGTTGCTATTTAATCTTAAACGTTAATACCAACCATTTCAACTACAATTTCATTAGCATGAATCCCCGTATAAGTCTCTTATCAGCCAGAAATCGCCACTGAACGGGAGGACGTGGCTGTTTCAATAACTAACTTTTCTTTTCCCACTCGGTTTTGTTTTGCTTTTTTTTTCTCTATTTCTTTTCTTGGTATATTAGATCCATTTTGTTCATGACCCCTTTTCATTTCCGTTCCTTAGTACCGATTCCCTCTCTGGACGAGGATGTTATGAATTCTTTGATTTTTTTTTTTTTTTTTTTTTTTTTTTTTTTTTGTGGGGGGGGGGGGGGGGGTAAACAGAATGTTTGCCCTTTGTTGCTTTACCAGTTACTTCAATGCCAGATAAGAGAAGTTGCTCGTTTAGGTACATGAATAGAATACGGATAATTCAGCTTTTTTTTTTTTTTTTTTTACGTAGATGCCTGTATCAGTCACTGATATGCTATGAGAGAGTTAAAATGTGTGTGTGTTTTTTTTTTTAGTGTGTAGGCAGCTTACTGCGGGTGTTGCGTCTGTTTGTCTACTTCTTTTTTTCCCGTGACTATTAATCAATAACAAAACGCCGTGTATTACTTTAGGTTTATGGTATGAGACGTGTTCAATTTCGTTACTAGGTTAATAGATGCATACCTACGGCATAGTTTAGTGATTCTGAATATGAGATGAAGGTTTTACCCGAACGACGGATTTTGCACTGATTTCTTTCCAATCATGTAAAGCAGCAAACAAACCATTGGCCTCCCTTAAAATCGTCATGAAATTTATCTATTAATGCAATGAAAAGTTATACGATAACTCTTGCATACCATCCAATACCATTTACTCTTTCCGTTAGTGCAGTCTTCATTACATTAATAATTATTATAAAAGTTCTCAATTGTGACACATGTTAAATTTAACATACAACAGACGTCTGCCTTACACGAAAAAGCGGAGGGACTGACTTTATTTACAAATTTGATAGTTCATCACAGAATTCGCAAAAGTGGTTTTGAGAAGCATGAAAAATATGAGGAAAATCTAAAATAAGCTTAATTTCTCCACTACATTTCATAAATGTCAACCAGACCAACACCATACTGATAATTATTTTATATTTGTTTACGATTGGCTAAGTGACGAGTAAGCTTATTTTCTTTTGCGGTAGGCTTTCACTTACTGTCCCCAACTCTTTTCGCAAACGTAAAGGTAACATTACAGGAGGTGGTAGTGGTAGTTTGGGTGGGTGGGGGGGCGGGGGTGGGGCCAAATAATTAAGGATGGAAACGTAATTCGATATATCGGAAGGTAGCTGTCGTAGGATTAAGTGATTAAAAAAAAAAAAAAAAAAAAAAAACATAATAATATTTGTTTCGCTTTCCCACCTACCAAATATTCCACCACCGCGGATACCTCACCCAGGAAATAGATAATAAAGGTTATAATTAACACAGCCGCTGTGATACCTTAAAGAAAACAAATATGCACTTATTCCTTCATGTTTCTAAGATGAGATATAAATATCTCAGAGAATCAAGTAGGTTCTAAGCCATCGGAATTTCGACTGACAAAATGTCATTGTATGTAAATTTGAACATATGCTAAAATATCTTCCTTATTTTTATAATACGACTGAGAGATTCTTTCAGTTGTGTTGATCTGGTTGCTTGTAAGTTTAATAAAGATGTAATGTCAATTAACTTCAATTATACAAGAAATGGATTATTCAGATAAAAATGTATGATTTCATTTCTTAAAACATTATGTCGTATATGCGCTTTCTCTCTCTCTCTCGAACCCCCACCCACCCCGCCCCCCCGTCGTTTGTCCAGCACAAAATATCATGAGGCTCCGGCATTCGTTTGCTTCTTTATCTTTCGCAAAAGTCAACAACTAATTAACTTCGTTAATTCAAAACCCATTCAGCATTTATCCCTCACAAGGCTTCATTTGGGTGCATGATTCCCGGAATCAGATTTTAAATGCTGGGGTTGAATGGAATTTCAAAATGGCCATGTTTACATGCTTGTTAACGTATACAAGAAGTAAGGTAACTACGCTTCTTAAATGATGAGGATAATGTGTTTTACTCCCTTTTGTATGTCATGTCTTTTTTTTTCTGGTTTTATGGAGAATAAAAAAAAAAGGAGTTCCGACGGGAATCATGACATTTAAATATGCAACGGCTGTCTTATGTTTGCAGGTTTATTTTTCTTTCTTAAGCCAATCGTATATCTTTGTGCTTTTATACGCGAGAGTTTAATGCTACTTTGTGTTGAATTCATCTTGTCATGTTTGTGTAGTGTATCTTGAAAAAAATTGCAGATTGTGCAACTGCTTCACTAAAATTGTAATTAAAAAGGACCATTGATATTACATATACTACTTTATATGAAAATAAGACTTACCCGGAATCGGTAAAAAAAAAGATCAGCGATAATTTTCCTGTCATGTGGTCATCTCAGTTATTTGACCTTAGTATTTGTTTTTGTATTCAATGTTTAACATTATGCTAATTGGTTGGTAATATAAAATGAATATCAACGAAGAAGACATATAACATCTGACAGTATGCACATACCAGAGAGAGAGAGAGAGAGAGAGAGAGAGAGAGAGAGAGAGAGAGAGAGATTGTCACATATCTATTCGGGTTTCAAACATTAACTATTCAGTCCCTACTTCTCTATGCGGTGTTATTAACGTCGGTCTCTGGCCCATCTCGTTTCGGTTATATGAACTAAAGAGGAGACTGAATGCTTCCTATTTTTTCTAGTATTCTGGCGAGAGAGAGAGAGAGAGAGAGAGAGAGAGAGAGAGAGAGAGAGAGAGAGAGAGAGAGAGGGGCGGTCGGGTGTTCAACTGCGTGTCCCTCTCGATCCATTTTATAGTTCTTATTTTCTCTCTTTTCTCAATTAAAAGAGTTATGTGGTAAAGACAACAGTTGAAACCAGTTATTCAAAACGAGAATAAAGTAATGAAGAGCAAAAAACGCAATAAAAGCAGTCATTCAAAATGAAAATAAAGTAATAAAAGCAAAAAAGCAATAAAAGCAGTCATTCAAAACGAGAATAAAGTAATAAAAGCAGCTATTCAAAATGTGAATAAAGTAATAAAAATAGTTATTCAAAACGAGAATAAATAAAAACAGCTATTCAAAATGAAAATTAAGTAATAAAAGTTGTTATTCAAAACATGAATAAAGTAATAAAAGCAGCTATTCAAAACGAGAATAAAGTAATAAGAGCGGTTATTCAAAACGAGGATGAAATAATAACTGCTCGATAATTATTTCACACAAAGACAGATAAAGCGAGAGATCTTTATGTGTCGCGTGAGGATATGCAATCAAATGCCAAACAACCTGAAGGTCTTAAGGAAATATTTGGAAATTAATGAACAGAAAGAGATAAATGTCAGGGCGGAGGAGGAATGATTGATGACAATGAGAGACACGTTGCAAAACAAAAGGATGAATATGACAGAGAGAAACGGCGATAAAGGATGTTATGTGAAATCAGATTAAAGGTCGTAAGAAACACAAACTAGAGCCTGAACGAACTGTGATATAAGACAAAGGAAATCTGACACGTATAATCAAAACAGAGGTGATTTCGTTTATGAATGGCCTGTGTTTTCTCTCTTGCACGATCGTTTCATGGGTTGTTTTCATCGTCTGATGTCCTTTATCTGGAGGGTTTTTTAATCGATCCAATGTTTTCTCAAATTGCTCCCGAAACGCCTAACAAGTGTTCATCGAATATAAATGTATTGGTGTCATGCTGTCATTTTATTTCATTATTTTCTATTGCAAAATGTTATTTTGAAAAATCATTCCCTTTATCATATCGAGTTAGATTTAAAAACACTTTATGAAAACCCACTTCAGAATTCTTGGGTTCTGTCTGAATATTTTATTTCAAGACTGACATATTGACAAGTGGTTATTGTTTTCAAAAGGGGAGTACGTTTTCCCCAAATCATCTTCAAATGTGTGTGCTATTCGTCGAGATGCATTGCGCACTTTTGAGGTCATTTTAGAGTACGCTTTACACCTTTTATATTTTGGCTAATACTAGTATGAATATTTAAAGAAAAAAAATCTGATCTTATTTATATAATGAAATTCTATTTCCAATTACTATTTTTAAGAGGCTATCCTACAATATCATATGCACTGACTCAATAACTGACCATATGGTAAATTGTGTGTATCCTACGTCCAAGAATTGCGCATAAATAATCAAGCGTGCGAAAATAATAGCGTATTGGAACTCAGTCAGTCCAAAGTTATTTAACTGGGAATAACAAAACTTTCTTAGCTTTTGCTTCTTGCACTACATTTGGAGAAAATGCAGAGCAGTCCGTTTCAACCTCCTCGTGGACTTCCGGGGCAATTTGCGTTAGGAATTTCCTCTTTGCCATCTTTAATCTCTGCTCCTCAGGAAGCAAAATGTGGGTATGAGAGAGGTGGGGAAGGAAGCAGTGAGTGGGTGGGCCGGTGGGGGGTGGGTGGAGGAGGGAAGGAGTTGGGAAGGAGTGTTTTCAGGGACATTTCCCAGGATGGAAATTCCTTCGTGCACAGGAGAAGGTAAATTATTTTGGTTTTGATTGTTTATCATTTTGCACTTGCTATTATAAGATACTGTGGTTGCGTGAGAGAATTTGGAGCGTATTACAAATAGCGGTCGGAACTTTCTTTTAGAGAGAGAGAGAGAGAGAGAGAGAGAGAGAGAGAGAAGAGAGAGAGAGAGTTAAGTTTTATCATACTGTGGCTGCCTGAGAGAATTTGGAGTGTATTGAAACAGCTGTTGGAACTTCATTAGTTTTGTATTAATTTTGAGAGAGAGAGAGAGAGAGAGAGAGAGAGAGAGGAGAGAGAGAGAGATCCTCCAATACACTGGAGTATTGGACACAGGAGCGGGTTTTACTTTACTGTACCGGAACGAGTTTTGGTAGAGTGAATCTGTACAGCTTTAAATAAAACTGTGACATTCGTAGATTTACCAATCATACTGCATGGTAGCCACTAATATTTTAATATCATCAATCGCATTGTGTCAGAATATTTCGGAATTACTCTAATTCTTAATCCAGTATTCACGCAAAATTTAATCGTATATACCAGAGATCTTCAGGAAATATAATTATAATGTACGTTTTAGTCATTTCACGCTGGGGAACATCTTTGGACAAAACGACATTATATATGAGAGAGAGAGAGAGAGAGAGAGAGAGAGAGAGAGAGAGAGAGAGAGAGAGAGAGAGTTTGTTTTACAAGTTTTGTTAGCATATTTAATACAGCATAAGGTTTCTAGGTTGAAAAGGTCTGCCAACTCTCATTCAGCTTGATGAATGAGAGAGAGAGAGAGAGAGAGAGAGAGAGAGAGAGAGAGAGTTAGTTAAGTTTACAGGCTTTGTTAGCACAATTAACACAGCATAAGGTTTCTGGGTTGGAAAAGGTTTTTAACATCTCATTCAGCTCTTAATGACGTGAAACAAAAGCGTCGTCCCAGTTATTCGAATTAATTAGGTCGACGGATGGAATAAACGTCACTGCCCATCCGTTGCCCTTATCAAACATTGGCCCAGAAAACAAGACAGGAAAAAGAGAGAATAAAGAGTGGGTGTCTTCATTTCGAAATATCCCCGTATTCTAATCATCATAATCATAATGGTCTTTTGCCGAATCTAATTACGTATCAGTTTCATCAAGTATATCATCCAACGTCGACGCGTACATTGTTACTTTAATTATATTCGTTGACAAGTCTGCCGAAATGTTCGATTTAATTAAAGGAAATATTATGGATTGTTAGCAAGTACACTAAAATTACTAATGGAAATGCGTTTTGGACATTTTTCTAATGTTTTTACAAGGCTACGTCCCTTGGCCCATAGCTGCAACACCTTTCAATCCTTTTTACTGTACCTCTATTAATATTATATTACTTCCTCTTGTTATCCTTCCTCTCTTTCAAAACCAAAACTACCTACTCTCAATTTGCCTTTCCAGTGCTGAATGACCTCAAAAGGTCCCAGTGCTTGACCTTTAGCCTAAGTTAAAGTTAAATTTATCTTAGTTTTACCAGACCACTGAGCTGATTAACAGCTCTCCTAGGGCTGGCCCGAAGGATTAGATATTTTTACGTGGCTAGGAACCAATTGGTCACCTAGCAACGGGACCTACACTTTACTGTGGGATCCGAACCACACTATATCGAGAAATTAATTTCTATCACCAGAAATAAATTCCTCTGATTCCTCGTTGGCAGAGCCGGGAATCAAACTTCCGACCACCGGATTGGCAGCCGAGCGCGAAAACCACTCGTCTAGCGAGGAACTGGCCTTTAGCCTAAACTTTATATTCCATTCTATTCCACAAGGATACGTAAACAGTGATTTTCGATATAATCTCGGACATGCCTATGGGAGGCTTATCATTTGGTGGTTTCTGGGGATGATGGTGGGATAAGGGTATGAACAGCAGTGGGTGGAAATGTTTCCCGAACTGTCTTAGTATTTCCAGTCAAGACATACAATTTATTTGTTTTTATATTATTTTTCAGGAGAAAAATCCATTTCCTCTAATATTTCAAGTGTATCATTATTCCTTATTGATAAAAGTGTACGTTAAGTCAACATGTGGTTAGAGATGGTAATGGCCATGTTGAATGACTAACGTTATGTTCTTTAGTAAAAAGCGTTCTAGGCCAAACCTACAATGTTCATATTGACATTTTCGCTTACTCGGTGAGTAAGCCTTACAAACTACTTTGTTGTTATTGTTTGTTTGCTGTTGTTGTTCTTGGGGTGAGGGGGGGGGTGAGGGGGGGTGAGGGGGTGAGGGGGGGGGGGGGGGAAGGGTTAGGGACGACCTATGGAGAAGCCTAAAAATGTCTGAAAAAGGTGTTTTGCGCTTAGTTAAGATACGGAATTTTAGAAAAGGATATTTATGATTTACTTATTAGAAAGAAAATGTAAAAAATAATTAATGTGTTTGTTAAACAGTACAGAAACAATTATTCTAATAAAATGAGAGTATTTATTTTAATTTTCGTTGGCGAAACAACGCACTATTTGACTGTAGATTTTAGCACAGTCCCCGAGTAAGCTGGAAGTCGGATCACACCTTGTTAGTAATAAACCTTGATTCAAGATTTTGAGGAGGTGAAATTAATGTATAGTTAAATAAAACAAATGACCGGGAACATAACATACTGTTCAACTTAATTTACTATGTTTATGTGGGTGTGAATTTTGTTTGTTTCCTGTTTCTTTATTTTTCGTTATTCGAAATATCTATTCATAATGAAATTCATGTTTAGTACTGTTATGGATTAAGTATTTACCACCTGAGACATGCTACCTCATTAATACGTAGAGCGAAATGCATATTCATTATCAATATGATTTCCTTATAAACTTGTATCTATTTCATTGTATGTTGGAATACGTAACATAAGCGGAGCTGAATAAGACAAAACGAGAGGTATAATAGTGAATGATATAGGTAAGTGTATTCAAGAAAGGGAATGAAAGCTTGTATGACGTAAACTGGCAGAAATAAGATAAACATTTGTTATTACCGATTTCACTTCCACAGTAAATGACCATAGGAATTACGACGTTTTTAACAGGTTCTGGCAAACATGCTGCAGTCATCATCATTACACAGAAAATTTAATAGATTTTCGTTATCATCAAAATGAAACTTTATCGAAATAGGGATTACTCCTGCTCGTAAGGCTTCACGAATAAAAAAAATAATCAAAACAAATTAAACTTGGGCTTTGAGATTATAAACGTAACCTAGCATTGAAAAGGCTGTGTTTTTCCTTTAAATTTCACGAAGACTCGATCGGCCTTTGGAAACTTGTCTACACATCATCGAAAGCTCTTTTCTGTGATTCCATGAAATGCCAGATGTCCTCCCATCTCCTCCCCTCCGGCCCTCCTCCTCCTATTCATCTCTTATCTTTCTTCTGGACTTCCTTGATAACCTATAAATCCCTTCCACCATTCTATTTTGGTTCCATCAATTCCTCTGATAAGCCGCTCTCAGAATTGAATCTCAGAGGGGTAAAGGCCGAAATTTGAAGGAGAGAGAGAGAGAGAGAGAGAGAGAGAGAGAGAGAGCGAGATAAGGGGTTCATGAAAGAGGAAGAGACAGAGACAGAGAGAAATAAGGATGATTGAGAGAGAGCAGAGAGAGAGAGAGAGCGAGAGAGAGAGATGAGGGGTTCATGAAAGAGGAAGAGACAGAGACAGAGAGAGATAAGGAGGTTGATGAGAGAGAAGAGAGGAGAGAGAGAGAGAGAGAGAGAGAGAAGAGAGAGGGGTCATGAAAGAGAGAGACTTTTCAGAGAGAGAGAGATAAGGAGGTTGTGATAGGAGAGATAGAGAGAGAGAGAGAGAGAGAGGAGATGAAACAGGGGTCGATGTGTGTGTGCTTATTTCTGAAACTTCTAATTCAGTTTAATAATCAAATTATCCTAACTACCGAAGAAGCACCATTCCATTCAAATACCAATAAAAACCGTACCGGCTTACCAGACGCGTCATAGAACACAAACAACAAGATAATAGTAATATCAAAGAATCATGTCCAACCGCTCCACGAAAATTACGTGTGCAGTATCCTCATAAAATATTACGGAGAAACTAAAGGAGGGAACAGATCAACAGCCAGCAGATACTAATGAGATGAAAGACAGGGACAATCAGATAAAAATAATGAATGAGATGATGGTAACGTGGATCGGAGTCGTCCCAGGACACCCCAAGTTCATTTAATTCCTTTTCTCTTCGACTAAACTCCACGTGGCTAACTTCTTCCATGGGGTCGGCAATACAGAAGTCAGTGTTGATAGCAATAGGACCAATGCAATAGTGCTTAAAATATGACTAAAAATATTATGTATACCAATATATATTATATATATTTATGAGTATAATATGTGGATTCAACTGGTCAATTTTTACAAGATACATATGTAATTGTAGTAGACACAATGCTCTCTTAACTTCTCAAATTCTTTGCTCTTATTTTGGATACGTTTGTTTGTTTGTTTGTACGGTATTTTTTCGTTGCATGGAACTATAGTGATTATCAGCAACGGGACCAACAGCTTTACGTGACTTCCCGAACCACGTCGAGAGTGCGCTTCTATCGCCAGCAATACATATCTCCCACACCATGGAATGCCCGAGAATCGAACTCGTGGCCAACGAGGTGGCACGCCACAAACTTACTGTATTTTGGATACGCTTTGAAGTTGGATCCCTAGAATTTGAGAAGTTAAGAGGGCATTGTGGCTAATAAGTGTAAAAAAAAATTTTAATTATTTTTTTTTTTTTTATGTACAGTGAAGTATTGGTTGATATATTTGCATTACAGTGTACTACACAATTGATACGGTTGGCTATAACCACTAAGATATTATTAATATATATATATATATATATATATATATATATATATAGATATATATATATATATATATATATATATATATATATAGGTAATATCTTAGTGTAAATTGCTTTCTGGAAAAAAATCTAATGATACGAGGCTTATATACCATTTTGATAAATTATATCTGAATAAACATTTGCGTTAAATAAATGAGGTGTTTCCAGTACCAGTGACTATAACGCGCTGCGCTTGAAATTTTGAATACCAGGTGAGTATATTGCATTCGCCCATCACCATGACCATAACGCATAATGTCCAGAATTCCTTCAGTATTTGTAACACAGTATGCAAACTCTCGGTTCTACACTTTATTTCAGATCCCTAACATCTGAGGGATTTCTCTGAAGGAGAAGGAATTTTAAAGTGTTTGCGCAAGTGCTTATAAGCCTTAGGACTATAATGTCTCAGATTCTGATCTTGATTTTGTCAGTCACTAACCTTTCATGTAATTTCTATTTAAGATATTTCTTAGAGGAAAAAAACAGTGTTGCAAGAAAGGCTCTCCAAAACGAGACTTCTGTGCTTATTCGTTTCTTTTAAATTTTCGAGTAAAGCTAACTCTTTCTCTCAACGATTTATTTCTAATGGGGTATAGTTTCTTCCCTGGTAATATCATGTGGTGGATGTTGCAAATTTCCAGTATTTTCGTAGAATACATATCCTCCTTCTCTACCAAATCGTGCCTACACGGAGCACCCATCATGCCATTGTGAGTTGTTTTGTTGTTTTGTTTGTGTGGTGTTTTTTCCGTTGGATGGAACCAGTGGTTATTCAGTGACTTCCGGACCCACGTCCGAGACGTGAACTTTTATCACCAGAAATACACATCTCTAACCCCTCCGTGGAATGCCCGAGAATCGAACTCCGCCGGTCCACCGAATGTGGCAGGCTAACACCATACAGAACACGTCACTGAGGCGCCTCATGGCACTGTGCAGTTTTGTAGTATACAGACTAAGATGTTACAACGAAAACATTAAATTCCCAGTGGATTGAAGTTACAAACTCTCTCTCTCTCTCCTCTCTCTCTCTCATTCCATTTGTTAATAAGCACAGGCTACCCAAAACAAGGAACAAGGAATTATTCATGAGTATGAGGACATAAAACTGGAAACCTAATAAATATTTGCCTTGCTTGTTCAAAGGCACTTTATATGATAATGCAAAATATTTACTTCGCTCGATTTGTTAGACCTTTTTTTAGTTCTGTCTAAAATGTAACGGTTTGGGCCCCTTGGCTCTGTGTCTATTTTAGTACTGTTGAGTAAAGTGGTTGATGTGGGGGGTGAAAGTTGAACTGCTCTACCTAAAACAAAAATACAAGTGACGGATAGGAAACGAGGAATAACAGAACTCCATACATATGACAAGGAAATCCAAACAAATTCAATAAAGAAAAAAAAATGTATTAAAAGTAAGAAATGTTTTGACCATTCAGAATAAAGGTCAATAACTAGATCAGTGTTTCCCAACCCTTTTTGGTTGCGACCCTAAATGCCAGTCTTCACCTGGAGTACGACCCTATTGTAATAATAAATCCAACCTATTCACGTCACAGTTATACTTGCAAAATGTTTATGAGCTTTCCGTTATTATATTTACAGTTTATATTCACTTAGCACAATGAATTTCAATAACTTTGAAATGGGAATGAAAACAAGTTGAAATCAGTTGCATTACTCAAAATAAAAAACGTGACCAGCGGTGAATCATTAACATATATTTTTTTGTAAGACCCTGTGGCGACCCTCAGAAATAATCTCGCGACCCTGGGGTAGGGAAACATCTGAACTAGATCATCATAAACATGACTTAAGCATTCATGGCAACTCAACGCACTTAGAAACATACATGAATGTTTTCATGTCCTAATTAAGTCCATCTAAATTATTCATTGATATAATAGGGGAACTGAGCAGCCGTCAGTTGGGGTCAGTGGGTGGTTGATTGTGGACCTGTTGTTTGTATGTTTCGGGAAAAGAGAGATGGACAAGATGACTATGGAGTAGCTGGAGGCCATGTTGACCTTATGTGTCCCAAATCTGCACACACATCTCTCACCCTAGTCTACCTATTTATACATACATACATACATACATACAAACACACACACACACACACACACACACACACACACACACACACACACACACATATATATATATATATATATATATATATATATATATATATATATGAAATTTTAATAGCCACAATGTCCCTCTTAACTTCTCAAATTCTTTGTTCTTTTTTGGATACGCTTGTCACTACAAAGCCTTGTGCTCCATGTGTGTGTAAATGTGTGTGTGTGTGTGTGTATATATATATATATATATATATATATATATATATATATATTATGTGTATAATTAACATATATAAATAAATGTGCGTGTGTGTATCATGTATGCATGATATACAATCTCCAAAAGCGTTAGTATCTTTTAAAAAACAAAAAAACTGAGGAAAGGACTCTAATAGCGAAAATGAATGCCGACGAAAAGAAAACGTAAGTACCATTTCTAAACAGAATAAATATTTGCAAGGCTTGAAACTCTCACCTTTCCAGAAGCTCATGAAAATGTAGTTGAAAAGAAAAAAAATGTTTACGGAAAGAAATATACCCGTTATGAAGAGCAACGAGCTAAAGCGGAATACATTCGCTTCTGTTTTATGCGAAACTCACACTAAAATATCGAGGTGAAAAAGTATATTTCGTCAGGAAAGCAGAGGTTTTCCTTGCATTCATTATGAATGAGAACAGAAAACAGAGGGGAAAAAATACTTTGGATGGAAATAATCAAAAGAGGAAAACTGCCATGATTTATATATTCGTAAATGTTTAATTTGTACCAAGAGATACAGCAGCGTGAAATGAGTAAAAGTTTATCAAAATAAAATAAAGAAAATAATCTTCTAACGGTTTGTGTTTAATAAAAAGAGAGTAAATACAAAGATTTGTTAACGGTTTGTCTTAAAAAAAAGGGGGGGGGGGGGGGGGGGGGGGGGCGTTATCCAATCTCCAGCTTACTCGGGGCCCGTGCTAAAATCTACGGTCATTTAGATTGTTGTGTCACCAACGAAAATTAAAATACATACTCTATATTTTATCAGAAATAATTTTCCTGTACTGTTTGGTATCCACATTATTTACCTCCTACATTTCCATTTTAATAAATAGATCATAAATATCCTATCCTAATGTTCCTGCATCTTTAACTCAACAACACGAAATACATTTTTCAGGTATTTTTAGTCCATAAGGCTTTCCTACCGCCCTAACAACAACAACTGCAAGAACAACAAAAACAACAACAAAGTAGTTTGTAAAGTTACTCCCAGAGTAAGCGAAAAGTAAATAAAAATGTTTGTCAACGGTTTGCCTCTTGGTAATGTCATGTGCGGTGGAGGGGAAGCGAGGGTGGAAAGGGATTGAGGTGGAATTGGCAATTGTCTTCCATGACCTCTCTGGGAGGTGGGGGGTGGTGGGGATGGCGGCGGGAATGACATGACACCGCTTACGGTGAACCTGGGTGCACTCAATAGTAGATGTTAATTGTTTTTTGACAAAGTGCTCCAAGGAAAAAAAGTTTTCCTTTTATTATTTGGGTAGGAACGACTGAGGACTGTCATACTAAGCTTATGCATTATATATATATATATATATATATATATATATATATATATATATACTATATATATATATATATATATATATATATATATATATATATATACACATTATATATATATATATACACATTATATATATATATATATATATATATATATATATATATATATATATATACATATATACACATTATATATATATATATATATATATATATATATATATAGATGTGTGTGTGTGTGTGTGTGTGTGTGTGTGTGTGTGTGTGTGGTCAAAGAGATAGTTCTTAACTGTATTATTAAAAATTTTTTCTGGTCTATCACAGTCCTCCAATTCGACTGGGTGGTATTTATAGTGTGGGGTTCCTCCTTAGGAGTCCATCACTTTTCTTACTATGTGCGCTGTTTCCAGGAGCACACTCTTCCGCATGAGTCCTGGAGCTACTTCAGCATCTAGTTTTTCAGGTTCCTTTTTAGGGTTGTTGGGATCGTGCCTAGAGTTCCTATGGCTGTAGGTACAATTTCCACTGGCATATCTCATATCCTTCTTAATTCTATTTTCAGGTCTTGATACTAATCACCTCCTTTCTTCCTCGTCTACCTTGGTGTCCCATGGTATTGCGTTATTGTTGCTGGCGTCAATATCATTACCTTAATCAGACCAATGACTCGATATTCATAACAACCTCTGTATGGCTGGCCCGAAGGATTTGTCTTGAAATTAAGGTCATGGAACAGATTGCAACTTGTCGGAACCACCACAGCATTGGCTGTTGGATGAAGTTTGGTCGCTCACAGAATTCCATGTTTATCTGGCAAGCGCTGACCTTCACCTTTTGAGGACTTGTCGTGTGGCTTCGAAGATGAAGAGAGTTTGCACAGAATAAAACATATAGTATATATTAACGTATTTAATTCAAGTCTAAACAATCCAATGCATTTACTTTGGTTGCGGATAATATGTCAGTTTATTCAAAATCTATGATAATCTCTTGGCGCATTCTCACATACCTACGATCATCTATTTCCACATATCTATTTTTCTTTTTGATTTTTCAATCCCCCCCCCGCTGGTATGACTAAAAAAAATGATTGCTAAATATTCCTCTCATCGCGATCATTACAAGATGAATGAATTTGGTTGAATTTTAAAAAATTTGTTTAGATGTTATCAATACATGAATTCTAATATGACTCCGAGTCTTACCGCTG
>NC_087203.1:90543085-90553085 GCF_015104395.2 Macrobrachium nipponense | reverse complement strand
GTCGAAACTCGAGAGCTATACAACGCCACCATTAAGCCAAGGGGCGGCCACCGATGCCGGGAGCGATATTGCTTCATCAGCCAGTCATAAATTCACAGCAGTAGTTGGCCAGAGTCGCGTCGGAACAGGAACTAAAAGGAAACAAGTGAAATAACCCTCGGCGTCAATATGAGCATAACAAGTCGAACTCGACAGTGGAAAGAAAGCGTAGGGGGAGGGAAGGTCATCGATATTTGATGGGGGGTGAGACAACATAGAGCATCATATGATGAATTAATTATAATTATTATTTTATTGCATTTCAGTAGAGTTCAATCGGAATTAAGGGGGAATAACTAGGTAATTGCGGTTAGTGAGTTGAAGCTGAATTAAGTAGTTAATTGGAATTAAGTAGTTAATCGGAATTATGGATTTAATTGGAACTGAGTGGAGGAGTTAATCGGAATGAGTTAAGGAGTTAATCGAAAATTAAGCAGTTGATCGGAATTAAGGAGTAAATCTTCGGAATTAAGGATATAATTAAACTGGAACTAAGTGTGAAGGAAGTTAATCGGAATTAAGGAGACTTAATTAGAATTGAGCTAACGAGTTAATCGGAATTGAGAATTTAACAGGAATAAAAAGTTATTCGAAATTAAGGAATTAATAATCCGTCATTTGAAGGAGTTTATAATCAGTGTCGAAAGATTGCAGTAATCGCTAGATGGTGTTAACTAAATAAAATTACTGATATACTACGAAATGAAAAACCTATTAGTAAAAAGCGGAGTGTTAGGCCCCGATGACACTATTAGGGTCAGTAAACCCAATCAAATTATCTTAAGGGTGTAACAGCCGGTCGGTTAACGATCACGGGATATGACAACAAAGTAGATAATGGACAGCTTGCTGTGAGCATCAACCCGTGGTGGGCCATTAACCAACAGGGAGCTTTTGCCCAAACTGTGGCGGTTTACAAGTTGCTATTTTCCCTGTGGCCTGTGTACTATTAGCTATTTGGCGTCAGTAACTTTCTCAAAATAGAATAAGTTCACAGCTTATTGAGAATATTTTAGCTTTCATCTGTTTTTTTTTTCAATTTAAATATGTCTCAAATTTTACTCTCTCCTAACTGTTTCTTCATCTGAATCTGTTTTATATATTTTTATGTACGAAACAAAATGCTGCTTAGCAGTTAAACTTTCCATTAGACTTGTCACTTTTATAAGCCTTTTTTGGTGGCTAACTTCATTTTTTTAAAACACCATTGGTTCACTTTTTTTACTTTTCCTCTTCCAACTTTCCCCCCTTCGGCGGCTTCGAAACATCCTGCCTCTCTCTCGCTCTCTCTCTCTCTCTCTCTCTCTCTCTCTCTCTCTCTTATTCGGTTTAAAAACAAACCACCAATTCCGATGCTCTACTGTATTATGATTGCATCCTTATGGAGGCTCAAATTACATATACATTAACATTACTATAATACAATTAAACCGGAACCCTATTTGGAAAGCTTAATGGTAAAAGCCCAATAATTCCAAGAAAGAACCTATAAACGATAATAGAAATACGGTAAATACAAAATGTAAAAATATTATAGGCCAATTATTTTTCATATTATACCGTATATGGTTTTACATGATTTTGTTAAAAAAACCCAACGATGAGTTCAGTCTCCGTAATCATGATTTCTGAAGTAACATCGCTTTCACTCCATGTCCTACTGGACTTGCCGACTTACATTTCTTTGCACAAATAACGGAAAAGCACAGATTTGCAGTGTTTAATTAAAGTACGGATAGTAGATCACTACCATCTTCATGTTGGAATCTTTTGATAAGCCGATGTAACCTAGACTATGGTAGTGACAGTACAGTATATCACTCACGCACATTCATTTTTTTTTTTTTTTTTTTTTTTTTTTACAACAGATTTCGTGTACTTCCCAAATGCCGACTGCAAAATATACATTTACAGCTGGCTGGGCTGTTAGGCGGTAAGCAGGGAGGTTGCCACGGACCTAGCAAAACCGAACCAACTATTGCGCGACTTGGACACTTTTGCTGTTAGGGACATATATATAAGTCTATACAGCTACCCTGGCGACGCTTCGTCGGGGCAGCTGGCTTGAGTAATCCCCTAAAAAAATTCTCGAAATTTTGGTTTTTAAAACGTGTATATCTCACTAGGATGAATATTGACTTGGAATTCGCGTTCGTGTAGATGATGTCCGAATAAACCACACAAACAGCACAAAAATTATAGATTATGAGGCCAATTGAAATGATTATTTTCACTATGTACCTACCACTCCGAGATAAACCCATTGCAACCAGAATTTGCTTTAGCGAAATCCTGATGTAATTCAACTCTTTAATATTCAATTCATTGTAAATGTACCGGTTTCCACTTCAATAACTTTAAACTAGAGGAAATCGATTTTCGTTTAACATTTGTGAAAAAAAAGGTTAATTCAAATCTATTCAAGTACACTAATACTTTAATTACCAGTCCAGAAGTATGACAATAACCTCATTTTGTTATTTAGTTATATTTTCATATTTAATTTACTATTCATGTATGTTGCTGTAATTCATACTGTATAGTGAAGATAGGTCCGGAGGTCGCTCAATTATAACCCAAAGTAATTAGGCCGGAATCCCTCTGCATTTTGCGAATAATTAAAATGCCTTGTTCCACTTTGACTGCAGCGGAGTTGAAAGGAATTGCATATTAGAAGAGGCCTTTTATTTATGGACAAAATCAATAATTGATTATTCTTCCAACAGGATTATTTGTTCCTGAGGGAAAATTTAAACTCGCGGCTATTGTCTGGTTTATTGTCATTATCAAATTGAGCTTCATTATGACAAAATCAAACACTGCTCATTATACTTTTCGATCCACTATAAGTCATAAAAAAATGCTTCTTGAAAACAGCATTTGACTTTATCGGTTGATGTCCTTTTCGTTTCTGGAAAAAAATTGCGTAAAATGCGATGCTCAAAGGCTTTCTCTTGCTTAGTTTCGTATGCTTACTATCATCGTTTATTTTCCTGAATATCGTACTCAGATAAGCATTTCAGTAACCGAGTCAATATTCAATTTGATTCTTGACTCACCTGTACAAATTCATTGCGAGCTGAACAGCGGTGGCCAGTGCTCAATTAAAATTAGCCGCCCGTCGTACCTGCTGAACATTTTATAGAAAATGCGACTAATGTCTTTTCTTAGGCAGCTAACCCCTTCTGAAGGAAACAATCTGCATCATGACCAGTATAGCCTGTACTGCTTACCGACCTGATATTTGGTACATGTAAAGAAGACGGCCGTACGAAGTTATCGAATGTTAATATAATTTCCTGACTAAATGGTATAGAAGAGGGTGTATATAAGCAGTGGAAGTGAGATGATTTCAGAAATTTATCGAGATAACGGAAAGTAAACAGTTCTTTTGTTTTTATCTTTGCTTTCATCCCCGAGGGGCTGGTTCTAAACACCGTTTTCCACGCAATTTTCGCCATGTTCGTTACCAACCACTCGGGGGTGCACGTACAAACATAAAGTAAAGATTGTAAATTTCTTATAATCTCGGTGAATTTCTGAAATTATATCTCCTCTTCAGTATTATATAGACACATTTTTATCTTATGTTAATAAACAATAACTCCATGCGGCCGTCTTCTTTACATTTGTCGGATATTTTTATTGTTATCATAATAATAAAGAAATTTATTTTCTAGTTGCATGTTCATTGCTCGTTAGGTCTCTCTCTCCTCTCTCTCTCTCATCTCTCTCTCTCTCTCTCTCTCTCTCTCTCTCGCCATAATGGAAGACGAAATGTTTTTTTTTATTTCTTTCGCTTCTCCGAATTTAATTTCGTCCATTGTCTCCTCGGAGATATTTTGAAGCGACATTTTTGCAGAAGTATTTCATCTTATAATTCTTCCCTAAAAGCACTCGGGGCGAGCCGTTCTCCCGGGAATTCTCCACTGACGGTGCTAAACATGTTTATGTCGTATATTGAATTTCCTCGAGGGTCTGTTTATGGATATTCTGATGAACTGAATACAAAAAGAAAAACAAAGCGAACTGGAAATACCACACGTTCTCATAAAAATAAGTATTGAAGGTAGAGAGTATTTTTATCCACCTTGCTTCATTGTGATTTATTTTACTCTGTCTTATATATATATATATATTATATATACATATATATATATATATATATATATATATATATATATATATATATATATATATATATATATATATAGTATATATATATATATGTATATATATATATATATATATATATATATATATATATATATATATATATGTGTGTGTGTGTGTGTGTGTGTGTGTGTGTGTGTGTGTGTGTGGGTATATATATATATATATATATATATATATATATATATATATATATATATATATATATATAAATATATATATATATAAATGGCCGTACATTTGCGCGTCTATGTGTGTGAATGTTAAACCTAAAACCAGCTCATAGCTCATAACTTTTCGCCCGTATTAGAAATGATAATAAGGCTTACCTCCGGTAAATTACATCAAAAGATTCTGGTGTACTCTACCGTAAATTTTCGAATTCCAAGTGGGATGTATATAATCAGTATAACCAAGAATCTTGGGAACAACTTAAATCCTTGAAGATCAAAAGCTTTGGCCGTCTTACGTTTTCAAGGGCTAATGTTTATTTGACAATTTCCCTCCAAGTAATCTTGGAGATTTAGAACTTTTGGAAGATTGGTGAAGATTTATTGTCCCGTAAAACCTACATCTCAAAAGCTTTGTGCTTTAGTTTAGAGTTTTTATATCTTAATTGGTTTTTACAAAAATACCCACATTTTCTGAGAAGTAACAACTCATTACTTTAACTCACGCGATGTATGTACAAGTTAAGCTTAAAAGCACCCCCCCCCCCCCCCCAGCCACCCCCCCCAACCACCAACCACCCCCAAACCTCTATCCCCACAACTTCCCATCTTTGTACGGGAGGTCGTCAGTGCAACTCACATGGCACACTTTAGGCAGACATCATTAAAGGACGTTTATGTTGTCCTTTTGGTCCCTAGCTACTCCCACCTTTTAGTCTTTTAGTTTACCTTTATCCCTTTTTCCTTTCTTCAGTTCTGCTACCCAGCCTCTGTGTAACTATTGCTTCTTAGCTCTTGTTCCAATTGTAGAGTTTTTTCCCGGTTCCAATTTTAAATCCCTCTACTTCACCTCTTTTATTTTTTGGATCTCTTTTATGTTGCTATCCAACCATTCCTAACCGCCTCCCCCCACCCCCCTTTTCACTGTTTTGAGTACTGAATGGCCTAAAGTCAATTTCCATTTCAGCGTTGAATGACCTCATAGGCCTTTGGCCTAAATTCTATATTCAAATCTTAAACCTAAACTAAACCCGCCCCTTCCCCGTAAGTCCTTGATTCTCAAGATACATGACATCAGCCAAAACCTACGGAACTTTCACACGCCTCATGTTTATGCCTCGTGTTTCTGGCTTTTCGTCGTAGGATTGTTGACCATGCGAAACACTGATTTTGACGTCAGTCAGTCACGTTGGAAGGCACCACTTGTTTGCCGCTCTGTAAACAGTACTGAAGGTTTTTTGCAGCTTCCCATCCGCCCCAGCTGTAGTACTTTCTGCCAATTACTTTTTACCAGTTCCTTTTGGTCTGTCTTCACCCGGCTGCCTAACTTCTTCAACTTTATCTTGCTCCTTTCACTTATCTGTCGAAAATAAGTCCTTTACCCGAAGCCTACGAGTCTCGAGATGTGACTCGGGTATAGTGGTCTCGTTAAGCTCCTTAATCATAACTATTAACGTCAGTGATGATAATACAGTGATATCTTGTGTGTACTTATTAGTATTCTTCCCCTCCATCCGTTATTTCTCTAACCAAACCTGCAATGATTCTTATCCTTGTTGAGCTCTCCCGTACCTTTACTTAACATCTGGGTCAATGCTGCAATAGTTTGAAGAGTCACGTATTTCTTGTCCTTGCCCTCCCATTCTTTTTTCTTTTTTTTACATTTTAATCGCAGCTATTTTTCTCCTTTTTTTTATCGCAGCCATTTTTCTCCTCCACCGTTCGACTTTCCATCCCTTCGACATTTCGCAATTAACCCTTTTAAAACGAAGCCATTGGTGGAATCCAGACAAATCGGGCTGCTCATGTTCCTTCGTTGGCAAACCTCGTTATGTCTCATCCTCGATCTACGTGGATCTCGGTCTCATCCCGTCGGATCCCTCATGTCTCGGCAAGGACCTCTAAATCAGAGGACGCGGCTGGTTAACGCCAAATGTAGGAATGAGTACGTTTTACTCTCTCTCTTCCTCTCTCTCTCTCCTTTTTCCTTTTTATCTTTCCTCCCATTTTACTTTCTTAGACGTATTTCATCTTTAGTTGCGATCCTTCTCTTTCCATTATTTGCACCCCATCTTTCCCTCAGGTCCCCCCATTGTTATTCCGAAATTCACCTTTTATTTTATCTGTATGAGATGTTCGTTGACATATAGGAATGAAAAGCATTTTGTGGATCAGTTAGGAATACAAAAAGAAAAAAAATATCCTTATAGCTCTCCAAGTGAAAGAGGGTTGATTTTCATTCTAAGTAGATACCTTTAATTCGATAGGGTTGTATATATATATATACTATATATATATATATATATATACTATAGATATATATATATATATATATACATATATATATATATATATATATATATATATATATATATATATATATATAAAAATTTATATATATATATATATATATATATATATATATATATATATATATATATATATATATACATATATTTAGTATATATATGAATAACTTGATCACGAAGTATATAAAACGTGATGCTATGTATAAATAAGGTTTTTTTTGTAACGAAAGAAAAAAATGAAAAAGCGAGTTAGCGAGTACTTTCGGTCCTCTTCGGACCCTTTACTGAGGCATACTGTGATTTTACCAAAGAACACCAGAGTTCAAAAGAAGGCTTAATATACAAACTGACAATACCAGATTAGCCATAAGGGCGATTTTCACTCTATAGAGAGGAGGAGGAGTCATAGGCTAGCCACACCTTGAAGGAAACCCGCAGTAGACAAGTGATTCTTCCAGAAAAACAGTACATTTTGAAAACAACACGGGAGCATATACAATTTAATATCATGAATTTTTACACAAATTTTCCCAACAAAAATTATTATTAATGAAAAGAGGAAAGAAAATATAAATATATATATATATATATATATATCGAGCAAGAGAAAGAAGGAGAGAGAATATCGAACCAGAGAGAGAGAGAGAGAGAGAGAGAGAGAGAGAGAGAGAGAGAGAGAGAGAATTAATAACTATATACTGTGGGACTAATTTATTAGTTGTTCATTTATTTTGAGGTCCTTCATAAACATCTTACAAATATATGGGTCCATACTTTACTAGAGGATGAAATAACTTACAAAAAACTCGCAAAAAATCCGTTGGACCAAGTAATAACAAAAAAAACTTTAATATCAATATCAAACAAATTCTTAAAGATAAAAAAGAACTTTTGTGTCAGTTAACTGTAAAGTGTCCCTCATTACCTTATTTATATGGCCTAGTCAAAACTCATAAGGAAAACAAACCTATGCGCCCAATTATTAGTACTGTAGGATCAATTGCTTGTAAACTATCTAAATATCTTACTAAACTGTTATCCCCGCTACTAGGAAACTGTATCTAATTCACACATCCGGAATTCTCTTGATCTTGTGGAAAAATTAAATAACATTGTTGTAAACTAAACCCTAGCAATATTATTGTCAGTTTTGATGATATGTTCCTTTGTTTACAAAAGTCCCTATTGACTTTGTGCGAGAATATTTAAGTAATGAACTGATGGTAGTCTGCATGAATTGCCTATGTACCGTTAGTCACATAATTTCCTTTAATTAAGTTATTATTTGTGATTGCAGATTTATTTTTTGAATGGAGAATATTACCAACAAATATTTGGTATGGCCATGGGTAACCCTTTATCACCTCTCCTTTCAAACTTATATATGGAATTTTTTGAGAGACAACACCTCCCGAATATCACACTTATCCCCTTAAAGTGGTACCGATATGTCGATGATATCTTAGTAGTCTTACCTGGTGGTATCGATGTAAATGATTTACTGTCTAAATTGAATAATTTAGTGCATCCATAAAATTCACTGTTGAAATTGAAAATAACAATGTCATCCCTTTCCTAGATGTATTAATACATAGAGAATCTTTCCAATGCAAATTCAGTATTTTATAGAAAACCCACAAATAATTTAACTTATGTACATTTTTACTCTGGCCACCATCTTAATATTTAAAAAATTTCAATTTTTTCTTCTATGTTCTACGCGCTTTGCGTATCACGAGTCCACAATACCTGGACCAGGAAATGGAATACATAAACAAGATAGGAAACGATCTCTGCTACCCACCTCATTTAATTGATTTATGTTATCAAAAAGCTCATAAAAAGTTTTATAATGTTGCTATTAATGAAAAAGAAATCCCTAAAAATGTACTTAGCTTACCTTATTTTCGTGGATTTGAAACCATAAAATCAATATTTAAATCGTTTAATGTTAATGTAGTGTTCTCTTATAACAACACCATTAAAAATATGCTAATTAAGAATAGTCCCGTAACAAATAACAACATCATTTACAAAATTCCTTGTAAGGATTGCCCATCGTTTTACGTTGGTCAGTCCAGTGTAAAAATTTATGTGTTCGGATTAAGCAGCATATGTATTCAGTTAGAACAGCCCCAGACTTCAAATGCACCTGTTTGATCCATATGAGTGAAAAATCTCATTGTATTAATGGGGTGATACCTCGGTAATTGCTAGATCTAATGATTATGTTTCAAGAAATTTACTGGAATCGGCAATTATACAAATCACTAATAAAAACAACCTAAATCTTAGTCTGGGGGGAATGTACCATTTGGACCCATATATTTGTAAGATGTTTATGAAGGACCTCAAAATAAATGAACAACTAATAAATTAGTCCCACATGTATATAGTTAATTCTCTCTCTCTCTCTCTCTCTCTCTCTCTCTCTCTCTGGTTCGATATTCTCTCTCCCTCCCCTCTTTCTCTTGCTCGTATATATATATTTATATTTTCTTTCGTCTTTTCATTAATAATAATTTTTGTTGGGAAAATTTGTGTAAAAATTCATGATATTAAATTGTATATCGCCCGTGTTCCCTTTTGTTTTCAAAAAGTACTGTTTTTCTGGAAGAATCACTTGTTTACTGTGGGTATCCTTCAAGGTGTGGCTAGCCTATGACTCCTCCTCCTCTCTAGTAGTGAAAATCGCCCTTATGGCTAATCTGGTAGTGTCGAGTTTGTATATTAAGCCTTCTTTTGACTATGGTGTTCTTTGTAAAATCAGTATGCCTCAGTAAAGGGTCCGAATAGGACCGAAAGTACTCGGCTAAACTCGCTTTTTTCATTTTTTTTTTCCGTTCGTGGCAAAAAAAAACCTTTATTTAGTAATATATATAAATATATATATTCAATATAAATATACTTATATCTATATATATATAAATAATATATATAATATATATACATATATATATAGATATATAGATATAATAGATATATAATATATATAATATATAATATATACTCCCACAAATTAACATGAATTTATTTCTGTAAATCAAATACTACAGTAAAATGACAACATTGGTTGCTTATATTCAGGACGTTCCTAAACACACACACACACACAAACACACACACATACACATGAAAGATGTACTATGCCTGAGGATGCGACCAAAAATAATGACGGCCGCCTGTTCGGATTGAAACAAGGAAATTATGGTTGACGGCCCTATCCCCAGAATGCGGTCTCTTTAACCTGGGTTTTCTTTCTCTTTCTCTCTCTCTCTCTCTCTCTCTCTCTCTCTCACCGTAAGTGAT
>NC_087203.1:90525585-90535585 GCF_015104395.2 Macrobrachium nipponense | reverse complement strand
CTCTCCCCTTCCTAAATACTTGTTTATTCTTGTCCAAAGAAATCTTCATCTACTTTTATCCCCCCCACCCCCCCTTTATAGAAATGTGTTTAATTTCATACACTTCCTCAGTTTAACTCTAATCTTGTTTCATTATAATTTTAATATTTCTATTTATTATATTTTATGCCGTTTATGCGGATCATCTTTATACTTTATTATAAGTATTGTTTTCATTTTGTAAAACTACTGTTCCTCAGTAGTGATCCCCATCCATAGTTTATGTATTTGTTTCATGTCTGGGGTTTTTGGTATGTTAATTAACAACTTATTTTGAGTTAATAACCAAACTACTTCTGTTTCATTCTCTTAGTAAAAATCTTATGCCATGGTTGTTCGATATTGTGTTCAATACTGCGTCGTGAGAAAGGCAATATTATATATATATATATATATATATATATAATATATATATATATATATATATATATATATATATACATATCATATATATATATATATATATATATATATATATATATATATATATATATATATATATAGTACATGCATACATGTATGCGTGTGTGCACGCGCGATGGCCGGGTCTGTAAAGACGTTACTAAGGTACTGATTTCTTCTCTGTGCGCTGGTTCGAATCCACGAGAGGACGAAATTATTATCAACTAAAAAGAAATCCCCTTTGGTAAGGATAGGAAAACGAATCCGTGGTTAGACTAGACACCAAGACGGAATAAAAATTCCGTCACATTCCGTCTTCCTTGACATGACGTCAAGAGGAATGGCGGCGGGACCTCTTGGGAAGGCGGAGAGTAAGGACTCCAAGCCAAGCAAGACATGGAAAGTGCGAAAGCCGGAGTCATGATGAAAGCTATCAATTAAGCTGCTCCTGCTCTTGACAGGAATGATAGGACCTCCAGTGTGCGTAATAGTTATGCCTGCAGCTCGGGTACTGTTATTACGTGGCGGAGATAGTGCCGGGGTTTGATAACAGCGATATATTTGTAAAATTACAAAGTACTTTGTAAATATATGGAAGATATGCAACATATTTCATATCCTTGATGCCGTACATACAGTTAAGACTACAAATTATGACATTGTGCATCACCTTTACAGTAGAAGTTAGCGGGCTTTCTATGTGGTTTTCATAGGTCGTATTGGTATATTTTGTTATATAACTTTTATCGACCATGACTTTGAAGATGTCCAAGCTTACTGTCAATGCTGAAACAAACGTTTGGCTGGGTTGTAGGATTGTTAAAAACTTAACAGCTTTCCTACAGCATCCTCGGTGAAATAGTGGTTCATTTTATCCTCTTCAAATCTAGCACACTGAAGCACTTCACAACCACATAGGCGTTTTCAAGGTCATTAGAATTAATGCCTCACGGAATGGTGACATTTTTTGTTACTTCCTTAATGTATTTGTATCAGTAACGGAAATAAATGTTGCGCCACGGAAGGATATTTTTTTCCGGTTTGTTTGTTGAATGGTATTTTTTTAACATCTGTTTCTCAGTAGGATTACGCAAAAAAAGTCACGTCTGGATTGTAATGATAATTGCACCAAAGGTTGGCCTCCTGACCATTAATACTTGATTAGCTTTTAGGAATGTTGCCTTTCGGGTGGAGGGACCTTTTGGGATGTAGATCCCAAAACCGGAACTGGACGCACCGGTAAACGGTGATAACCAAAAATAAGTAGCTAACTGTTTCTGGTAGATGAAAATACGTATTCATGGGGTCTGACGTCGACCGAGGTAGGCGCTATCTTGGAATGTGTGTGTAACCAAATGTTTCGTCTTTATTAATTCTACAAAAGCAATTATGAGAAATTTATGGATAGAAAATAGAACTATTTTCTATGTATGAAATGGGAGTCTGGAATTCGAGGTGTAAAATGTTGTTATGTTCGGAATATCGTTTTGTTTCGGTGTTATTTTTATTTAAGTTTTCTAAATATACGTTTAATCTTATGTAAAAAGACATAGAGTTCGGTCTATGAGCTGCACTAAGTGTTTAACAGCTGGCACCGTTTCAAATGTTGTACTAAGCTGCTTTTGGTTTAACTGAAATTAGTTAGCATATTGCAAGCTTCTTTATCTCCATGTTCATTTGGAACTCCCGTGATATGACGCTTACCTGCCCCTGATGCTTTTCGATAAGGGAAAGCAGTTATGACTTCAGTTACTTCAGCTTAAATTTTACTTGTCAGGGCACTCAACCTATCCCAGTACAAGTAAACTTTCGTAAGGTATTTTATAGTGAGTATCAATGATTATATTCTCTATCTGCCTCATCAAGATAACTTAAATAAGCAGAACTTCCTCCCATTTTCCTTTTCTTGAAAACGGGTCTTGCTTGAAAAGAGCAACAAAAGTAAAGATCATCTTTGGAATAAAAGAAACCCTCATCTCTTGAATGCTAAGAAACTTCCAACCTTTAGTCTCCAAGAACAAGATAGAAAGGACCTTTGCCCAGATGTGTGTGTGTGTTTGCCATCGATAGACACCTAGGAACAAGTGCTCGTGACAGCGCTGTGATTGCCTCTGGGCTTTGTTTGACAGGTCCAGTACGTAAGATACGAGGAGCAAGAGTTCTGGATGACCCAGAGCCAAGGTAATAGGAATAGTGTCATTTATCTGTAAGGTACCAGTTGTACCTATTTTTGATTACTCGGGGAGTAAGCCTGCTAACTACTTTGTTGTTGGGGCGGATGGTAGGCAAGCCTAAAAAAAGCCCTGAAAAAGGTGTTTCACGTTAAGTTAAAGATACAGGAATTTTAGGATAGGATAACTATGATTGATTTATTAGAATGAAAGTATAAAAAAAACAAATAATGTTCATGTTAAACATTACAAAACTATTTTTCCAATAAAATAGAGAGGATATAGTTTAATTTTCGTTGGTGAAACAACACTCTATGTGACCGTAGATTTTAACACACAGCACAAGTAAGCTGGAAGCCGGATCACCCCTTGTTTTTGTTTTTTTAGATAGTTTCGTATAATTCCGACTTCTGGACTTTAATTTAGGTCTTAAAAACTTATATTTGTCCTTAAGCCTTGGATTGGAGTGCTAGGTTTTCAAACCGTCTGAAATGAGGGCTTAAGGGAGTTTGAGAAAGTTATTCTTTCTTGAGTTGCTTTAGGTAACACGTGACAATTCATTTGTAAAATGTCCTTCTTCTTCTTCTTCTTCTTCTTCTTCTTCTTCTTCTTCTTCTTTAATGGATTGTCCTAATCATTTCTTAATAGAATATGTAACATAAAGAACATAAACATATTTCTTTCTCGACTTTTTTTCATTATTAAACTATGCGTCATAAAAACGCCGCTAGTATAGAATTACAGCTTTGCGATCATTGTTCTTCCTAAAAAGTATTGGAAGAAACACAAGATGAATCGTTGTATATATTACAAAAGTTCGCATGAAAACAAGACCTTATGATGCTAATAGTAGGTCAGCCAGGAATGAATAAATCACTTTATATTACCGCAATACCTTATGATTTGTAACTTTCATAAGGCATCGTGGGTTAAATATAAGCGCCGTAATGTACTTGATAAATTATCTACGTAGGCGAATATTTACATATTTACTTGTGTCTCATTCTTACGTGCGTTTCAAGTTTGCATTTTGTATATTCATTGCCCAAAAAGTACGTAAGTTGTATGCATTCTTTAACATAAACGTACTTATAAGCTTTGGTAAGTGACTATCGTAGGTAATTTGACATTATCGTCATAAATGTATGTATAGAAACGAAGAAGTGCATATATACTATATCTAGCTATGTGTGTTGTGCAAGCAAATACAAAGCTGTTGCCATACATTACAGTAAGGAAAACTAATTGGGATCTTTCCTAGATAGTGACCCTAAGGTGTTTTTGGAGGTTTTTATCTATGACTATTTCTTTGGGTTCAGTATCTTTTATGATATTTTCAGTCTTTTGTTTATGTTTTTACGGTAATCCCAACTGGGCCTGTACTAAACACGCTGGAAAAGTGGATACATATCGGCTTAAAACCCGTGGCCGTCATTATCTAGGAAAAATCCACTAATTGTAATAGTTTTGTGTTGACTATACATACTCATATGCTCGTGAGTTACTGCCCCTTATCTGAGTGATTTTATTTTAAATTTGAGCTTAGTATGTCGTTATGCGATGTCACGGAGTGCCAACTGACTGAGCGCTAGTCACGAAGTGAAGAAGGTTTGCTAGACTACTAAACTTGAGTTTTATAAGCTTAGTTTTTGCATTTCTTAATTTTTTTTCCATTCCATTTATTTTTTTTAATTTTTGTACTTAGGAATTTTTATATTATCAATTACGAATTTATGTCTCCGATTTTAATGATTTTTATTTTATTGATAATGAATTTCTATCTCCGATTTTAATTTTTGAAGCAGTTATTCTAGTCAGACCCTGCAATTCTCCCTTTACATCTCTCTCTCTCTCTCTCTCAGGACAAGGATTATCTTAAGCTGACTCACCAATCTGAGGGGACCTGAACTATATATCATTCAGTGTTTGCATCAACATGATTTCGCGAATACAACTGGTATCTTTTCTTCGGTCAAAGGGTCATGTTGACAGATGACAGATCCTTAGAGCACATACGTGATGCCTCTTGCCTTTGTGTTCGCTCGGCAAAATGAGGAGTAGGTTGTACTTCTCAATTCTTCTCAAGCGCTTTGCAGAAAGGGTGGTTCTTGAACGATATCCTACTTAAGTTTGTTTTCCAATTTGGTTTCTCATTAGAAGGGTAGGGTGTGTTGTCTCAGTCTACGAATAATTGAATTTCTTTTTATTTTTATTCACTAACACAGAGTTAATTGTAAGAATAATAACAGCATTGCTTCATTGATTTTGCTGCTGACATTGATACACACACAAAAATACATACATACACACGCACACACACACACACACACACACCACACACACACACACATATTAATATATATATATATATATATATATATATATATATATATATATATATATATATATATATGTCTATATATGTGTGTACTTAAATGTATGCAAACAGTCATAAATATATAGACACGCAAACACACACATTAACAGAGCGATAAACCCTTGCGATCACTTTGAACACGAATTTCTGAGAGAATTCTCAGGAAAACAGTATTATCGCTATTCAAAATTTATAGGGCGTCATTTCAGTGGAATGATGAGACTGAAGGAAGTTTAAAGTAGCCTTATAATGTTGCTTCTCAAGTTATTATCCTGTAGTGTAAGTGATCTTTGGATGCCGAGTCAATCCCCAAAATAAAGTTCATGGGAATGTTATTATTTTTAGTTATTATTACACAGAAATAATACCATGACTGACTTGTTGGTTCGCTAGCTTTGTATCGGCCACTTCATTGCAGAATTCAATGTTTTCTGGGATCTTACGTTGTCACTCGATATCCGAAAATACACCATTAGGTTTTAGTTCCATGGTCGCAATGTTTTGACGTTTTGAAGCTCAGTTTCGAAACACTTACGGCCCTGTGGGTAATAACAACGCATTCCCCGCCTGTAAGTCTAGACAACGTCATTCGTCGAGTGATAGCACCGGTATGAATAATGCAAAGACGCCACCACCTCAGTGAAACCGAATATTAATATTACGTTCCTGTTGAGGGCCTAGGAGATGATGAATGAACTTTTAACTTATTCAAAATTGCTCTTCCTATGAAATGATTCTAATTCATTTCAAATGCATTTGCGTTATATTGGATTTCCTAGAAAATAATGATTAGGTTTGCAGATATATTTAAATGCAGATATATTTAAATGCATTTAAATTGCTCTTCCTATGAAATTATTCTAATTCATTTCAAATGCGCTTCGTTATATTGAATTTACTAGAAAATAATGATTAGGTTTGCAGATATATTTAACTACATTAGATGTTCAACTTAAACTTCCCTCCCCATTTCACTCATTCAAGATTCCTTGTCGAAATTTATTATCCTAACTCTCAAATCCCTCATTTCCTGCGGTTTCATTAATAATCCACCCTTCTCCTTCTTATGCATTCAAAATGATTCCGAAAGCGTTTTCCCGTCCGTCTGTCATTATCCGGGCTCTCATTTCCACTTTTGTGTGTGTGTGTGTGTGTGTGTGTGTGTGTGTGTGTAAACCGACTGAACTCTCATTTAACGTTCTATTCTCCCAAGTCTTCGGAATCATCCTGACTTGTTTCTTCCTTATGTCGAATCACAGTTAGTCTTCTCGATTATTCAGGAATTTATTGAAAGTCTTCTCGATCATTCAGGAATTTTATTGAAATCTTTCGATCTTCAGGAATTTTACGAATGTCTTTCGGATCATTCAGGAATTTATGGAATGTCATTTCGATCATTCAGGAATTTATTTAATGTTTTTTTTGATCATTCAGGAATTTATTGAATGTCCTTTCGATCATTCAGGAATTTATTGAATGTCTTTTCAACCATTTAGGAATTCATTGAATGTCATTTCGATCATTCAGGAATTTATTGAATGTCCTTTCGATCATTTCGATATTGAAGGTCCTTTCGATCATTCATGGAATTTTTATTGAAAGTCTTTTCGATCATTCAGGAATTTAGTTAATGTCTTTTTGAGCATTCAGGAATTTATTGAATGTCTTTTCGATCTTTCAGGAATTTATTGAAAGTCTTTTCGATCATTCAGGAATTTAATGAATGTCTTTTTGAGCATTCAGGAATTTATTGAATGTCTTTTCGATCTTTCAGGAATTTATTGAAAGTCTTTTCGATCATTCAGGAATTTATTGAATGTCCTTTCGATCATTCAGGAATTTATTGAATGCCTTTTCTATTATTCAGGAATTTATTGAATGTCTTTTCGATCATTCAGGAATTTATTGAATGTCATTTCGATTATTCAGGAATTTATTAAATGTCTTTTCGATCATTCACACATGCACACACACACACACACACACACACACACACACACATATATATATATATATATATATATATATATATATATATATATATATATATATATATATATATATATATATATATATATATAAAGGCAAAAAGTCACGGAGGAAAGTAAAAGAAAGAAGTACCGCTTTCCTTCGTGGCTTTTGCCCTTATTTATATATATTCATCACGTTCCAAATATAACCATTTTGGTTTTATAGGTACGACCTTTTTCAATGGAATATGAGAACACTTACAGGTAGACATGATTATCATGAAATTTCCTCTCGAATGTTATCTGACTTCTGTTTATGCTTTTGTAATAATACCTTTTTTTTCCTACTTCTCACGAACATTTTCTGCCAGGTTATTCGACTAAACGATCTCAGGTTTATATTTTCCCTTCTCTTCTATAATGTCATCTTCGGTATCTTTTTTTTTTATTTTTTTTTTTTTTTTTTTTTTAGTAAACTATTATCTCAGAGATTCCAGATCTCTCCATCCGTACCCCTCCCCAATTCTACGTCCTCTTCGACATTCCCTTTGGGAGATCCTGATGTTTCTTGCATCATGAAAGACTGACAAGGGCGTCTGGCTTGATCATCCTCCTGCCAAATTCATCAAGGAGTTTGCTGATGACAAGGTTCCTGCCGTGGCTGCAACCCAGCCCGATTAAAAGGGACAGATGTGATCCTTCCAATAACAGCTCTTTTGCTTTAACTGGGGATTCTCATGTAACTGATTTTAGTCGTATGGGTGGAAATTTTAATAATCTCTTGACCCTACTCTAAGGCCCTTCACACAATTTATCCGTATGTCGTGTGAAGTATAACTTCCTGCTGAAGACGTTAATTCTTCACTTTGTAAACTTATTTCTAGTTTTTATTTTTTCTATTCATATGTCTTATCTGTTTGGTGTTAGTTTATATTGGCAGTGCAATATTATGAGTCCTTCCCCCATCTGCCAGTGGCGTTCGTCAGGATTTCATTTTTAAATTTTTTTTCATCCTATCCTTTTATCATCGTCCCTTTCTTATCAATCGATGATTTTGCTGAATATTCGCCTCTCAGTATTTCTTCAACCTTCCCTTAGACCACTACTGGGCGTAAATGTATCCCAGTTATTTGTAAAATACCTTGTATATATTTCATTTGCATAAATGTTTGGATGTTGATAAGGCGTACATGCATACATACATACATCCATACATATGAAGTTGTCTAATATATACACATAATTATGGGGTTATATGTGTATGTTTTGATATATATATATATATATATATATATATATATATAATATATATATATATATAAACATACACATATAACCCTATAATTATGTGTATACATTTAGACAACTTCATATGTATGGATGAAGTATTAATAATATGTTATGTATGTATGTATGCATGTACGTACGCCTTATTCAAACTCCAAAACCATTTAATGCAATGAAAATATATACAAAGATGTTTTACAAATAACTGGGATACATTTATTTATATATATATATATATATATATATATATATATATATATAAACATACACATATAACCATATAATTAAGTATATTATATTTAAACAACTTCATATGTATGGATGTATAATAAGTATGTATGTATAGTATGCATACGCCTTATCAACATCCAAATATTTTAATGCAAATGAAATATATAAAAGGTATTTTTTTTACAAACTAATTGGGATACCAGTATATATATATATATAATATATATATATATATATATATATATAATATATATATATATATATATATATATGTATATATTTGGTCTTTGCCTGGGGAATTTGGACATGATATGAAGGAGAAATTGAAAGCGCTAATTAGTGTATCTTTCCCCTGCTTCGCACCTGTTTATTACGTGGGGGAGGGAAATTGTATTTAATAGCTTCTTGTAAACTGCAATTGTTAAACGTTCAGTACCACAGCAATAATTCGTTAGTTGCCTTAGCAAATGATAATTGTGGGGCATGACTTAAAATATGTGTAAAGATGTATTTCAGTGATGAAAATTATTCTATGGTTGCTTCTCTCATTCAAATATTTCCTTTACACCCTTAATCTTTTCGACTCAAATTAATTGTATATTATTTTTTCATGATAGTAAAATTTATCATTAATACCCTTTACTGGCTGAGGATGCAGTATGCATTTATAAATTTTCAAAGTAGAGCATATGGGTTTTGAAAGTTCCGTATTTTTTTTATTATTATTAAAATAACTTTTAAAGCTTCTTTATTTGAAACTGTACTTTCATGGAAATGTGAAAACTAAAAATTGTCGTCCGTGAAAAACTTCACAACGCTAAAACAAATTATAGTAAAAATCTGGTCTCAGTTTTTCCTTTCGAATTCTTTATATCCGTGCATATGTTTACTAATTTTTTCTTATATTTTTTAAGATAGAAATCATAGAATGATTTTGAACATGAATTAGACTACTGCTGTACTGGTTTTACATTGTTGCTGTCGCTTTATTTTTCTCTAAAATAAAGCTACTGAAATGGCTATTTGTCTGTCCGTCCGCACTTAAAAACTATTGAGGCTAGAGAGCTGCCAATTGGTATGTTGATCATCCACCCTGCAATCAACAAACATACAAAATTACAGCCTTCTAGCATCAGTATTTATTATTTTGTTTAAGGTTAAATTTAGTCATGATCGTGCGGCTGGCACCGCTATAGGTGTCTACAACACAGGTTACCACCGGGCTGTGGCTGAAAGTTTCATGGGCCGAGTGCTGAGAGTTTCATGGGCCGTGGCTGAGAGGTTTATTCAGCATTATTCGCTGTACAGAAATTCCGGTTGCGTCGAAGAAGCTTTGGCGCATTTTTTACTTGTTTGTTATTTGGTGTAGTTGATGAAGTACTCAAGAAAGCATGAGTGGGGGAAAAGCAAAAGCATATGATAGTTTCGTCCTGTTGATAGCAGGTGTTTTTGAAAGGTTATATCATGTCTGTGTCACGATCTACAGCTAAGTTTTGTGATAGGGAAACGTATAATTGGCGAAA
>NC_087203.1:90513085-90520585 GCF_015104395.2 Macrobrachium nipponense | reverse complement strand
GGAAATAAAGTTGTGTTTGTGTGCGTTTGTATGTATGTATGTACACATACAAATGTGTGTATTAATATATATGCATATTAATATATATATATATATATATATATATATATATATATATATATATAGAGAGAGAGAGAGAGAGAGAGAGAGAGAGAGAGAGAGAGAGAGAGAGAGAGAGAGAGAGAGAGGGGGGGGGGGGGAAGTCGACTGTGTTATTTGTTTAGAGACAGTGGGGTGAAACTGATGTTGAGTATTTTTATTCCCTTGATTGTTCAGAATAGCCATCAAACCAAATATCGTATCAATCTTCACATTAATTTTTTTATTGTAATCCACAGATAGAGGAATGTTGCTAATCTCTTTCTCTTTTGTTTTTCCCAAATATGATGGGCTTTGTATTCTATTTATACGTCTCTTCTGTCTACTAAATTTGTTTTCCGTCGACTCTCCGGGATGTATTTTGTGGCCTTCAAAGGGTTTTTTATGACTTCCAAAGTTTTCTGTTGCCTCAATTTGTTTTCATGTTTCTACGTGGTAATATTGTTTGTTGGTCTTGACGTGGATTTCCAGAAGGCTGTGTACTCCAATCATCATCGTATCTGTACTATTATATTCGTCAGTAGCATTTTCTTCATTCTTTTTTAAATATTGTAAATGTTTTCTTTGCTCGTTACCTGATATATATAAGACATTCTACACGCTATCTTTATTAAAACGTGGAGAGAAGAGAGAGAGGGAGAGAGAGGAGAGATAGAGAGAGAGTAGAGGGAGAGAGAGAGAGATGGAAGAAAAGAAGAGAGGAAGAAGATCAATATGGCTTATATTAAACAGGAAGATGAGATATTGCTTTCGGTATTTTCATTTTCATGAAGCTCGAAATGAACTTACACCTTTTTAAGTCACTCACTAGTTACAGAATATACCAGTTATACAAGCAATCGAACTTTAAATCAGTGAAGAACAAAGCTAGAGGTCTACTATAGTCTGATTGAGATGAGGATGATCTGTTTATTTGACACTATTTTATGGGTCGGTTTTATCCACATGCAAACGCCAGTGGTTTATCGTAATACACAGTCTTTATTTAATTGCAATAAATGTATTCGTCGTCATGTACGATTTATGTGACATTAACTCCATCCGTCGTATTTTTATTCTATTTTAGCGCATTTGGTAATTTCAGCTAATTTGTTACTTGTTCACAATTTTGTTTGTCTGACAAGAAGCGGCTTCTTCAGAGATCTTATTTTCGAGACCCGTGTTGGTAAACATTTTCTTGTCTTTGATATATTTTTTTGTTCCTTCCTTAAAATGAAAAACGCTGTTTACCCTTACAAATAAATGTTGAGTAATTATATACCTTGACTTGACTTGGCAAATGCGGATGCCATGTTTGTGGGGGCTGTAAATCATTACTAATCGTTTTCTTAACATTCGGGAACATTTTGCCGCTTTTTTTTTATACTGCCTATTGCCATCCATCTAAAGATTTAGCTTCGGGTTTTTTTTATTGTATAACATAAATTTGTTTGTTTGTGGTGATACTTGAAGTCAGATGAGAAAATACGTTAAATAATTCGAGAGACTAAGAAAACGCATACTTATCTCTCTCTCTCTCTCTCTCTCTCTCTCTCTCTCTCTCTCTCTCTCTCTCTCTCTCTAGGGTAATGTTTCTGTAAGCTGGTTTTTAGATTCTTACCTATGCAACCATTCAAGTATGATTTTGTACTTTCACTCTGAATAAATAATTTTACCGCTTGAAATCGTTGCCTATTGATAAAATTGTTTATCAGGTTACATTTCCACCGAACTGGAGTCGTTCATATTTTGGTTATCGACATGTATGCGTTAAAAGCGATCGAAGCTAACACTAACTGTCTAAATTAGCCGTATCCCCAGATTGATTAGGTTGGTATACATATTGAAGCCTCAAGAAGTCAAACAAATTGGTGACTAGTGAATTTTCGAGAAAAAAAAAAAAAAAAAAAAATGCAGACTTCATGTCAGCAAGAATCATCGGCCAAGATTTCAATTTACACAAGTGAGTTCTTGAGATAATGATGCCGATATTGAATTCATTTTGCTATAATGGAAATTTTTCTTTTTTTTTTCTTTTGAGAGAGAGCTCGTTGGGGACACTTGACAGCCCTTGAATGCGATCCTGGATTGGTTTCAGGAATTAGATTAGGTTTGGTTTAGGTAAATGGGATATCTGCCGTCATTTCATACCTTTTAATTTTTTCATTTGCGCGGATTTTACTCGAGGGTTTTTTTGGGGGTGGACGCGTTGTAATGTTAACTCTGTTATTCAAATTTCACAGCATGAACCTCATCCTTGAAGTTTTGTCGTCTTTTTGTCTGTCGGTCCGCCCGCAGATCTGAAAAACTATTGAGGCTAGAGGGCTGCAAATTGGTATTTTGATCATCCACCCTCCAATCATCAACCATACCAAATTGCAGCCTGTAGCCTCGGTAGTAAGATTAAAGTTAGCCATGATCGTGCGTCTGGCGCCACTGTAGGTGCCACAAACACAGGCCATTACCTGGCCGTGGCTGAGAGTTTCATACAGCATTATACGCTGTACGGAAAACTCGATTGCACCGGAGAAACTTCGGCGCACTTTTTACTCGTTTTCCTTCGTGTTCATGATGTGCTTGTAATCATCTAAGTTCAGGACTATCCAAAAAGCAATAGTCTTGCTCAGCAAGTTTCTCTGTTCCCCTTAGTTCCTTACCCTCTTTTTGCCATTTTCTTTTTTTTACTATTTCCTAAATCCACAAAGTTTCCATTTTCGAGTAAGAACCAACGCCCTCCTTATTCTAGTTTATTTCAATACTCCGGGTATACTACTTGTCCCTCAGTCAACCATATAGATACAGGTGGTTCTCTTTTCCAAAAGTCAGATGAGACACCCGACCAGGAAACACACCGCAGTTACTAATATTTCAAACTGCAGATAGCTGTCATAATATGACAGTGCATTCCACAATGCTCTCTCTTTTTCTCTCTCTCTCTCAATTTTATATAGTTATATATATTTCTTTCTGCCTTTCACACATGATAACCACAACCTTTATATTTTCGCCTCTCTCTTATTGACATAGTCAGTTTATTTAACTTTCTCATCCTTTTAATTTCACAAACTTCGTTTCTCTCGTTCATTTTCTGGTTATTCTTCTTTAGTCATTATTCTCCTCTTCATCTTCTCGGTTTTATCCAGGGATTTTATTCAGCCAGAAGCGAATTACCCGACTTCGTTAATTTCATTCGGTTTTTTTGTTGTCCCGTCTTTTCTTCCAGCAGCTTTTTCCCTTGGCGTTTTTGGGTCCTGTTTTCTTTCTGGGAAATTTATGTACCTGGTTCTATTTTTCTAGTATTCATTTAAATAAATGCTCGTGTTGAGCATTTGATGCTATTTGGATGAGGAAATTTAATCGGTTTACCAAAATTTTTATTTATTTCATTTATGTAGAATGATACTATTATATTTTGACTTCAGAAAATCAATATCTAGCCATTTTACTGACTTTCCTTTTGCATGTTTTTATTGTTATCATTTACGAAGACATCAATGATGCGTTATTTTCGAGCTAGAATTTTATAGTCAATTTGAAAAAAGCCGTTTTTGTTTCTTGCAACAGAAAGAAAAACTTGACCTCAGTACAGGATACTTTTATTCGTGAATTAAAATTTCTATGTAAGGAAAAGCTATCGAAAGTGTATTAAATTTAATTGTCCCCATTTCAGATACATTACATCCTTGTACATGGGTGCCACTAAGGTGTTACTTTTAATTTCGTTCTTATTGTAGTTTTTTTGAGTGAAAATGCTTTCTTTTTACCACGCTATCATCGTTCCCTACCGTTTACATTTTGCATCTTCCAAAATCATAGAACACTTTCAGTGGATTTCAGTCAATTTCTTCCGAAGAGTTAATTGATTTTAGTTTTCTGCGAAAGAAAACTATTTCAATGGCTATTTTTCTGTCCGTCCGCTCTTTTTCTGTCCGCCCTTAGACCTTAAAAACTGCTGAGGCTAGAGGGCTGCTAATTGGTATGTTGTTCATCCACCCTCCAGTCGTCAAACGTACCAAATTGCAGCACCAAATTGCAGCCCTCTAGCCTCTGTAGTGGTTAGTTTATTTCAGGTTAAAGTTAGCCGTGATCGTGCGTCTGCCAACAAAACCGGGCCTTGGCAGAAAGTTTGAAGGGCCGTGGCTGTGACTATTATACAGCATTAACGCTGTATAGAAAACTCGATTTCTCCGAAGAGACTTTGGTGCATATTTTAATGTTTAATGTTGGAAGCAGTACTTTATAGCCTTGAGATCCTCAGAGAACCCTAAAGTATAAATTAGTTTAACCAGAGCACAGCTGATTAACACCCTCTTCCTAGGGCTGGCCGAAGGTTTTAGAATATTTTTACGTGGCTAGGAGCTAATTGGTTACCTATAGCAACAGGACCTACAGCTTGGTGTGGGATCCGAACCCCATTACATCGGCAAATTAATTTCTAATCACCAGAAACAAATGCCTATGATTCCACGTTGGCAGAGCGAAGAATCCTCAGAGAAGAGAGAGAGAGAGAGAGAGATGAGTGAATATTTGTAAGAGATTTTGACAGACAGGGAGGGAGACAGCCTGAATCGAATTTATTTGTGCATTAAGCTAGCTGACGAGGCATTCAGAAACAGAAACCAGTGGAGAATGAGGATGAACTAGATGCTTCCTAATGAAAATGTGAGGAAAGAGTCGCCACACTTCTTTGTCTGGATAACGGACACATAGCAGCACTACACAGCCACGCACACAAACTATATACATATATATATATATATATATATATATATATATATATATATGATATATATATATATATATATTATATGGTATATATATATATATATATATATATATATATATTATATATATATATATATATATATATATATATATATATATATATATATATATATATATATTATATATATATATATATATATATATATATATATATAATGTGTGTGTGACAGGCGATGGAGTGGCAGTTTTATCGGGTAGGAAATGGGGTCATGAATTGGTAGTGGGTATGGTGTTAGTTTGTGACATTGGGATGAATGAGAAAGACTAGTTAAAGAGTTTAAGTTTTGCATCACAAGAAGATTAGCATGGGAAAACTCACGAAGAAGGTAACTGAATCCAAGATACATGGATGAATTCGATCCATTAAGTTCAAAAGAAATTTCAAAAGAAATCTTTAAACTGTGTAGATTATATGAAAGGTAGGTAGGGCAAGGACAGGAAAAATCGAGGAGGCCATCTGTATAGATAAATAGATTTATAAATAATTAGAGTACTGTTGCATTTAAGTAGTGATGAGTGTATGACTCCAAACCTTCTCACATGTAAAGGTTGAATATTTGGTTTTTAGCATGTATACCATAAATTTCTACCATCCTGTCTCTGTCCTCTTAAAATGGCTTAGGTATAAAGATGAAACCTAGTTAGTATTTACGGCCAGTGTTAAATTTTTTCTCTGTGGTAAAATATCATGTCAGTTTGATTATAATCCATTATACTGCATTGTGTACAGATGCACTAATAGTAGAATGAAAATAAAAGACATTATTATTATTTTATTATTATTATTATTATTATTATTATTATTATTATTATTATTATTATTATTAATACTTATTTTTTGTTGAACAGTTATTATTGAAATAAACATCCATCTTTTAAACTTTACTTATTGTGATAATTGGAAGTTCCAAGCAAAGTAAGACTGAATCAAATACGTTTGAATAATGACAGTTCAGTGCTAAATCTCTTCCTCCCTCCTCTCGCTCTCGCTTCTCTCATCTCTCTCTCATTCCTCTCCCCTCTCTCTCTCTCTCTCTCTCTCTCATCCTCCTCTCTCTCTCTTTGAGAAAAACGATGGGGCGTGATTTAAAAGCTCGAAAACATTCTCACTTTCTCAGGATAGTTTTTCTGTGACAGATCCTTCGGTCTTTGTTGTTACTATACTACTGCTGTTGCCGTTGGCTGTTGCTTCTGTTATTCTTAACATTATTTGCGGTGAACTCGCTCCAACTATGTTTGTCATCCAAGTGTATGATAATCGTGTCATAGTGAATGTTTATTTAAAAGCGAGTAAGCTGCAAATTGTATACGAATGCCGAATATACTTACTGTAAAGCAAAGCAAAGAACTAGTTTTCAATCCTGGTCATGATTCGAAGAAAAGTGCATTTATCTGTTATAATTCGCCTTCGGACTAAATTATTCCAGTGGTATATGGTAGAGTGAATTCGATATTAATATCCTATCTCTAAAAAATATGGTTTTGGGGTGCAACGATCGAAATTCTGTTTCCCATTTCCCCGTAGTTGAACGTGTCAGCAACACTGAACGTACGATTATTTTTGCACATTGATTTTTTTAATCGATGCAAAAGGACGTCCCCCAATGGAGTCAAAGCCCTTTTCCGATGATATTTTACAAACACACAATATACCTAATGCCATCTACGTGGTCATTCAGCGTTCTTTTTTTTTTCTGCCACTTACGTCCATTTGCATTCAGTCACTAATTTGGACTTGGAAAACGGAACAAGGACTTGAGGTTGTTTTTCCTTGTGGGTAAGAGAGCGTTGGTCTGTTGAAGTGTATCAGATTACTATCATTTTACTTACTGAATTCCCCTATAATGCCTAAGTAAGCAAAAAGTACAGGTATTATTTCAAAAAAGCCTGGCAAGAAGCATTAGCTTAACTGCGAAATGAGCGGACACATATACAGAGCATTTGAGAGTGAGTCCCTTGTTCCATTCTATAGTATACCTCCATCGACCCATGTGGAACTAGTGACTTCGATATCTTTAGAGCTAGAGTGAAAACAAAACCAATTCTACAGCGTTGTTGCGTTACAGGTCTCTGCGCTGGAGAAGTTGCAATTATCTGCCCGAGGCATTGTTTAAATTATTCAAATTGTCTGGTGTGCAGTGTCAAAGTGAAATTTTACGAAAGAACAAAAGTGTAATGGAACTTGATGGGATATGATTAGGAAAGCCTGAATTGAAATGAAGGTAAGTCAAGATACTGAATTGATTTTCGACTGAAAAAATTGACACTTGAAGTGCTCCAAAGACATTTAATGGTACAAATTATGTGGTCTGAGTTCTCATCTTTTTGCGAGGAAAAGGTATATGTGAATACAATTTCCAGTAGCGAACTGAGATTGTACAAAGGTTAGTGAGGCTTGAGAAATATAATCCTCACAAAACTCTTTATTCATGAATTTAACTATTTTGAGGCGTCATGTTTTTTTTGAAAATGCTTCTTTTTTTTTTTTTGCGTTTCCTTTACCTTAGTGCCATTGCTATGTTCTAGTTTGTGTATGTATTCATGAAGTTTCATGTAATCAGCTTTTTGACATTTTTTCCTCTCTCGGTGAAGATACTGTTTTTTTTTTTTTTTTTATGTACTGCCTCAGAGATTCTA
>NC_087203.1:90475763-90512585 GCF_015104395.2 Macrobrachium nipponense | reverse complement strand
AACCTATAGCAAAAGACCTTAACTACGCTCTTTCTAGGTTAGTACCAAGTTTGTTCTTGCTATGATTCGAGACAATATTTGCGCCAACTGACCTCTTAAAAAAACCTTATTTGGTTTCAACATTCACAGTATGGGCTACCACTCTCTCTGCATTATATAAAACAAAACTTTATTTAGGTTTGCTAAAAACACAAACAAAGCTTTTTGTTCATGGTACCAAACTATGAGTCAAAATGTGTATTGAATTGGTCGAAAATTAAAATGGACATCCGATGGAGCAAACACGTATACAATAAAGGTCTATTTCACTTAATAATTAAGGGAGATGTATACTTTTAATGATCATCAAGTGGCTTCGACCCTAATGATTCAGTGTACAGAATTCGATACACACCCTATTGTATGGATTTTTTTTCTTTATCCAGAACTTAGTGTAACCCCGCAGTGCCGATTACAATGCTGCATTTATTCAACGTGAATTGTTTCCTATGTCTTTTAAACTTTTTTTTTATTTGATTCCACTTAAATCTGTCTACGTCTTTCTTAGCCTAAATACTTTCATAAATACTCACGCATAGAACAATATCTATCATCCAGAAACATTTCGTTAATCATCAGGGGAAAACGTTGTCAAGGTTTATTCAGAGATTTAGAGAGTTCAAGAATGCCAGGAAGTCCTTTAAACATCACGAAGAAAAGCTAGATAAATAACAAACTTGATTAGCAAATACTGAGCCATGACCTTTTAACTTCTGGTCCGTACAGTGAAGTAAGTGATACCAGTTAAGAGACTTTGACACGATACTTAAAGGTCACCTTCCTCAACCAAAATCAGCCTTAATTACCGCTTTATCTCTCGCATGTTGCTGAAACATAAACTACCCGTAATTGAGAGATGCAGCAGCCGCAGTGAATTATGGAAGTCTGTGTCAGAACCTGCAGAGGACAGATGTTATCACGATAGTTGGCTGTTGGGAGAAACATGACTATCTCGGTATCACTGAAAGTCAAGTCACGACCCAGAGAAGAGAGGGAGAATTGAGGGAAATTACTGCGGGATTAATGTTTTTTCACTGTTTCTGTGGGTTTATATAATTTTCTTTCTACATTGTTACTCAGGTCATGACTGTTTATAGTCAGAATCATGGAAGTTCTTAAGAGCTTTATAAGAGACGCGTCAAAATTCACTTGTTATATCGTGGTTATATTATACCACATAGATGAACGCTTTTATTTATGTACAAACAACACATTTATATATATATATATATATTATATATATATATATATATATATAATATATATATATATATATATATATATATATATATATATATATATATATATATATATATATATATATATATATATATATATATATATATATATATATATATATATATATATATATATATATATATATATATATATATATATATATATATATATATATATACATATATATATATATATATATATATATATATATATATATATATATATATATATATATATATATATATATATATACATATATACATATACATGTGCTGTGTGCCTAAATAAAAGCGTTCCTCATATATGTGATATAAGATAGCAAGAGAACTTTAACGTGTCTCCTAAAAAGACCTTAAGAAATATGTATACATATATAGATACACACACACATCAAGATAGGTGTAGCTAGCAACCTATTCTTAAGAGCCTTACGAATTTGTTCCCCAGATTTCCTGGAAAAAGAATTTGAACTAATTCGCAAGCAACTTTCGTCTTTAAAGTATCCTGACCATATAATTGAGAAGCAATTCAAAAAGCAAACGTAATTTTCTACCGACCCCCTAAAGACAAGACCAGAGACACGCCCAACAATACAAAATAAAAATTCCTCACCTGGAGACGATTAAGAGAATAACCCACACCCTTGGGAAATCCAACCCTTTTGCATTTACCTACCCAATCACCTTAGCCAAATCCCTGATTAACGTCCAACAAAAGACATCTCCCAAAGACTCTGGGGTCTATGAGATCCCATGCCAGGACTGTGACCAATCTTACATCGGATTTACAGGTAAATCACTTCCCCAGAGATTAATACAACACAAACGGTCAGTTAGGTATGGACAAACAGAACTCGGCTATTTTCAACCATATAAATGAACATAACCATAGAATAAACTGAAATTTGTCACATGTAATTTATAGCAGCAACTGCGGTACAAGAGTCAAATGATGGAATCGGCCTTAATAAAAGAGAAGCAGGTAATGAACATCTCAAAAGGTGGGTGGATCTCAGATGTCGTTGACGAAGTTTTCATTCAACCAACGCTTAAGAAGATTAAAGGAAGATTATCAGCGGGGGTGACCTAAATTGGCTTACTTGTGGACGGATCTCTTGGTATAAATACCACCTTTTCTGTAAACTTTTCTCATCATATACCTGAAGAGAGAGACAGCAGTGTCTGAAATATAGTACTTTTCTCTCTACATTTTGGTGTTTTTATGGGCTCCTTTTATTAGATATATATATATATATATATTATATATATATATATATATATATATATATCATATATATACATTTGATATATATATCGCGAGGATATATACTATTTGATATATATAGTAACTAGATATATATTATATATATATATATATATATCATATATATATATATATATATATATATATATATATATTCATATATATGTATACTATAATATATGTATATCTATATATATATATATATATATATATATATATATATATATATACTATATATATATATATATATACTACATATCATATATATATATATATATATATATATATATATATATATATATATATATATATATATATATATATATATATTTGTCAGAAGAATTACAAGTGCTGTTTACGTTCAAAACACAAAAAGAAAATATCAATATGGGGACTTCTGAACAAATATTTAAATATATTGGTTCAACCTACTTCCTGCAATGGTTCGCTGCCTTAAATATAAAACTAACGTATTTTAAAATCACGGTGGAGGCTGTTTCTTCCTAAACTGCTTAAAAGATGCAAGAAAATGTCATGAGCCGAATTTCCATAAAAGAGGGTGAAGGAAAGCAAAATAAATATTTGATAAATACAAACATGATAAAACTATCAATTATGAAAAAAAGGCAAAGAGATGAAAAGGTAGAACGAAATAAAAAATATACATAAAAGGCAAACAACTTCAAAAGAAAGTCGTACAAAAAATCCGAGGTTCAAGTTTTCCTTAAAAGGAGAGTAAACATCCACAGAAAAAGTTGGAAATAACACAGAAGTTGTAAGTCGAGAGAGAGAGAGAGAGAAAGAGAGAGAGAGAGAGAGAGAGAGAGAGAGAGACTGCGGCAGCGACTAAGTCTCCCCCTAGATTCAGTCCTTAACCGGGCAAGTGAATAAATATAGCATCGATCCTCATTCCGCAGTTTATCGGTATCCAGGAAGAGAGGGAGGGAGAGAGAAAGGGTTTGGAAATTTCTCAGTAACATATTAATATAAATACTTTTTTGTGTAATGTAATTAACAGTCAACTAAAGGTGCTTTCAATGGCCTTCATCAACCAGTTGGTTATGGACATCCAGTTTCTGAATTATAATTTAGCATCATTTACGTTTTTATCTATCTACGGCTTCACCCAATATTTACGGGTGCTTCGTTGAGCTGATCTGAACTCCCCGATGAGCTTTCCTTGCAGGTGAAATAATGATGCAGGTAATTACATCGAACATGGGGCATCAGCGGAGTTGACTTAAAGTAACTAATCATGCTACAGAGCCAGTCATTTTTCGTCGCAATGGGGGAAGCCGTGAACTCGTGACATCTGAGCGGCATGCCACGACGCTACCGACCATACCATTTCTGTTAAATATACTTTTAAGGAAAATGGCCTGATTGGCCATTACATTTTTTTTTTTCTATGAATCCAGCGTCAAGATGAAACGTTACCCGTGACGTGCTTTCAAGAATTCAGCCCGATTTTCCATTAACGGTAACGAACACAGGAGGCAAGAAACTTCACATCTCCAAGGACGATGGGTGTTTGCATAGCAATATTTTATCATTTTGTTTATATCATCAAATTTTCGAGGTCTGTATAAGAAAAATAATAATAAAATCTTATCGACATGTAGTTTAAACTCCTGGGAATATTTTTCATTACATTTCGTTGAAAAGCAATAAAAAAGAAAGACACGCTCGATATGCAACTATTCAAGAGCATTTTAATGGGATATCTATATGTTCAGAGGATTAACATATGTTATAACGTTTAAAAAAAAAAAAAAAAGGAAAAAAACACAAAAAATGTTTTCAGCTTTAGGCTACAACGGTGCATGTATTATTGATGCTGAAGGTGTGTAAGATTGCTTGTGAATTATACATACATACATAAATACATAAATACATATACATACATACATTATATATATATATATATATATATATATATATATATATATATATATATATATATATATATATATATATATTCCTTTAAAAGTCCAACCAGGGAGAGAATACATCATATTAACCAAGAGGTCGATTCGATTAATAGACTGACTGAGTGTTAAGTGAAGCCACTGCTTACAACCACTTCAGATATACCCGCAACAGAAAAAGACGAATATAAACTTGCAGTGAGTGGATGAGTGCTCATATTAAAAGAATGACGTGCATGCAACTTGCATGATGAATCGGAACTTGAGTGAAGACATTCAGCGGATGAAAGTCCCTTTCACGCCCTTAAGTGAATGTCAGTTATAATGCGATGCTCTCAATATTCAATCTCGCGTTCATATATGAATGAATGAAAAAATTAATGAATATTTCAAGGTGCATAGTCAAAGGAAATGAATAAATTCATAGATTACATGCCATTAAGCGAACAAGCGAGCAAAATAATGAAATGAATATATAAAAAAAGATAAGTTTATGTTATGACAAATATGACGGTAAACTGAAAACCACCTCGTACTGCGCAAGCGTCGACTGCAAGCAGGCCTCACAGGCTGAAACTATCAATAATTCACGATGACGCGGCTTAAAAGCCGATGGGGAAAACTGCGTTGAAGGTATTATCCCCAAACATCAGGCGGTGCGGAAGAGGAAACTGCTGAGGAATGTGTAAGGAAAGTGGGGAGGAGGGAAAGAGAGATGGCAAGAAGAGATGTGCACATGTTACAGTAAGACTGTGAAACCAGAGATTTCACTTGAGGAAACGCATTGATCCCCCAGGTACTAAACAAAACGAAACGTATTTGTTCCTCAAGGGGCTAGTACTGAACACGGCGAAACGAATTTGATCTCAGAGAGGCTAGTATTAAATACGGCAAAAAAACGTATTTGTTCAAGGGGCTAGTACTAAACACGGTGAAACGTATTTGTTCCTCAAGGGGTAAGTACTAAGCACGGCGAAACGTATTTGTTCTTCAAGGGGTAAGTACTAAACACGGCGAAACGTATTTGTTCAAGGGGCTAGTACTAAACACGGTGAAACGTATTTGTTCCTCAAGGGGTAAGTACTAAGCACGGCGAAACGTATTTGTTCTTCAAGGGGTAAGTACTAAACAACCCGGCGAAACGTAATTGCCTTCAGGGGCTAGTAAACTAAACATGGTGAAAACATATTTGTTCCTCCAGGGGGTAAGTACTAAGCACGGCGAAACGTATTTTTGTTTCTTCAGGGGGGGTAAGTACTAAAACACGACGAAACGTATTTGTTCAAGGGGCTAGTTACTAAACACGTCGAAGCGATTTGTCAAGTAAGGGGTAAGTACTAAACACGGGGGGAAAACGTATTGGTTCCTCAAGGGGTAAGTACTAAACCACGGGGGAAACGTATTTGTTCCTCAAGGGGTAAGTACTAAACACGGCAAAACGTATTTGTTCCTCAAGGGGTATACTAAACACGGGGAAAAGTATTTGTTCCTCAAGGGGTAAGTACTAAACACGGGGAAACGTATTTGTTCCTCAAGGGGTAAGTACTAAACATGGCAAAACAAAACGTATTTGTTCTTCAAGGGTATACTAAACACGGGGAAACGTATTTGTTCCTCAAGGGTGGGGTAAGTACTAAACACGGCGAAACGTATTTGTTCTTCAAGGGGTAAGTACTAAACACGGGGAAACGTATTTGTTCCTCAAGGGGTAAGTACTAAACACGGCGAAACGCATTAGATATGCCAGGGGCTAGTACTAAACATGACGAAGCGTATTTGATCCTCGAGGAAATAGTATTAAACACGGCGAAACGCATTTGATCCCCGACAGGCTAGTAATAAACACGGCGAAACGCATTTGATCCCCGACAGGCTAGTAATAAAAACAACGAAACAGTGTCGATGATGAATCACTGGTTCGCCGGGCTTAGTACTAGCCACTCGGGGATCAAATGCGTTCCTTCGTGTTTAGTACTTCCCCCTAAGGGATCAAATGTTCCTAAGTGAATTTCGGGGATTTCGTGAAAACCCTGGTGTCACAAGCTTACTGTAACATATATCATACGTGGGTAAAAAGAAAGTGGGAACAGAAAGAGCCAAGAAAGATGAAACGCCAATAGAGGGAAGTGGTTAAGAAATATGTACGGACAGGAAGAAATGAAAATATAAGAATTAATGAAATATTTAGTGATATAATTATTTGTGTTCCAAATTTTCCAGAAGATAAAAAAAAGAAGAGAAGTTTGTGAGGGGTAACAAAATGGGCAATATTTCGGTAATTAATGAAAAAAATAATAATAAATAAATAATAATAAAATAAACGACGACGAAAATAAAAACATTGGAAAACACACAATACTAATTAAAAATAGAACAGGAAGGTGATATAACTTATCAGTTGAATAAGGACATGAGAAAAATGGGGAAAAAAAAAAAAGAGCCACAATAATACGAAACTAGTAAAACAAACATGAAATCGTGTTTAATATCACTAAATATTTCGTAAATTCTTAATGCTGTATGAAAACCATCAGCCACGACCCATGAAACTCTCAGCCGCGGCCTGTTTTATTGGCACCTATAGTGGTGCTAGGCGTACGATCATGGCAAACTTTAACCTTAAATAATATAAAAGCTAATGAGGCTAGATGGCTGCAATTTGGTATGGTTGATGATTGGAGGTGAATGATCAGCATACCAATTTGCAGCCCTCTAGCCTAAGTAGTTTTTGAGATCTGAGGGCTGGAACAGATGTTGCTGAATAAATTGGCGGGATACAGGGAAGAAAAACAATCAAAGTAATCAGAGGTAATAAAAACGAAAATCAAAACTGATGTAGAGACAGAAAATGGAGTCAATAGGAATGCATAATAATAAAAGGAAATAAGACGCTTGCAAATTATGTTTAATACCAAACAAAAAGGGGAGATTCGATGCCAAAAAAAAATTCCAATTGTATTACTCAATCTTCCTACTTGAGCTGCACACACACACACACACACACACTCACAGAGAGAGAGAGAGAGAGAGAAGAGAGAGAGAGAGAGAGAGAGTTTTTATCAACGTCAGTTTTAATTCTAATAAATAAAACAGTCAGTCCAATATTCTGAAATGAAGTGGGAATCCAAATCACTATTTCTATTTTAACATAATAGCTCAGTACATGTGTTTGTCTTCAGAATAGGATATTTTTCTGCTCGACAGTGAATCACTAGAAAATGCACTTTATTTTTTAATTGAAATTACATATCCTCTGACATGCAGAATATTTCATATAAACGCGCAATAACATGTAATGTAGAAAAAGAAAAGATATTATCATTATTCATCATAATTATATTTATAATTAGCCAACGGTATAATTACCTTCAAAATACCTCGGCTTTTGGATGTGAAATTGACAATCACCATCAAAGATTATATATTCGACTAGAGTATTTCAGACGTCCTACTTTTTTAACTCAACGAAATAAATCCACATATTTAATGTTCACATAATTTCCATAACCCGTGAAATCAGTCATTAGGACGTCAATGACAAGTAATCATTTTACATGACGAAAATACGACTTTTACCACCGCAATTTTCGCCCCATTGCTCCCTGATCTCATCATAAAAAGAGAAGTAAATAAGAAAACATGGAAAGGATGCCTGAGAACAACTGGCAATATATCAGAAAAAAGCGCCAAAGTGGTCGTGAGGTTGGCGGGAACAAGCCCCCGAGAGGGGGAAAATTGCATTGGAGGGTTTGGAGGCTTGAGAGAGAGAGAGAGAGAGAGAGAGAGAGAGAGAGAGAGAGAGAGAGAGAGAGAGAGAGAGAGAGAGAGAGAGAGAGAGAGAGTCTGGGACTAAGTGGAAATCATTGGGAACAAAAAACGCCGGGTGTTGCCAACCCTTGAAACACTGCTCGTATATGCCTCTTCAGAGATGATGTGTATTTAATTTAATCCCTTAACCTTCCAAAAGTATAGGTCTCGTGTTACAAACGCCATTTTGCCATATATTGTACCATTTCCAGAGTTCCTTGAGTGAGTTGAATGTAACACCTTAGAATTAGATGGTATATTTAGAATTAGATGGCTGATCTGATTGCAAAAATAGGTGACAGAGAGAGAAAGATGACATTGTGGGCAGATATAGACTTCCTAGAATAAATGCGAATGGAAAGTCCTGTATGTATGCTTTTAGAAAAGGCTTGATTGGGGTAAGTACCATTGTTTCTAAAACAAGAGTAATCTTCAAGTATAAACAAGGGAACACAAAAGCGGGGAGGAAAAGTTTGCTAGTTTATGTAGTGATGCAGAGATGGAAAAGAGTAAAAAAACAAGGTACCTTCATTAACTGACTTTCCATAGAAAAACTGGGCTCTCCCGGTATTTGTCACATGTATACTATCATCTATACATTTCAATAGTTTTCCCCATTACTCATTTATTCGCATTTCCACTCCTTTTCATGTAATGTATTTTGCAACAAAATAAACCCGTAAAAAACCGTTTCCTTCATAAAAGAGCATAAGAACTGAAAAAGTAATATAGTCATACAATACAGAGAGAGAGAGAGAGGAGAGAGAGAGAGGACGAGACGGAGAGAGAGAGAGAGAGAGGAAATACTGCTTTGGGACTATCTTGAACTAGTGAAGTAATACGTCAGAGCCATCAGGAGTACATTATTAAATTCCTTACATTACTGTACAAAATGTCTTAACACTAATATTTGAGCTTTGTAAATCCTAAATTATCGTAAACTAAAGTGTTAATATATTAGCAAGTTTGATATATTCCTAATACAGTTTATCAAATTTTTTCTCCAGCCTCTTTAGAATAAGCACACTTAATACTTTTTTTTTCAGTCGATGCGAGTGTAATATCTCTTAGTTATCAAATTCAGTCAAGGCAACTTTTACTCAGACCTTAGCTACGACTTCCAATTTGTTGTCTCATTCCATATTCTGGCAAACTGTCTTGTTGGGTGTGTGAGGTGTCTTTTCAGTTTCGCCTAAAAACCCTCTTGGTAGTGTTTTATACTGAAACTGGTGTTTTTCTTCTCCTACATTTTCTTATACTGTTGATAAAAAAAAGTGATTATAAAGAATTTATGTATGAACGTTTTAAAGTCGTCTCATTTCTCAACCATAATGGAAAAACTTCATGTTTTCTAAAGAGCTACCTAAATAAAATGCAATATCATTAATTGACCTTTTCCGAAATGTTGTCTCTTGGTCATAGTATTCTCAAAAGCGACGTAAGAATGAGATCCTAACTGCACTATGGAGATCTGTATCACCAAGAACAGGTGTACATGCAATGTATGTACCTAACGTTATAAACAAAATACACACACACACGCACACACATATATACATATATATATATATATATATATATATATATATATATATATATATATATAATATATATATATATATATATATATATATATATATATATATAAGTCATATCACTTTTCCGTGATTCCATATACATATATCGAGATACAATGTCCTTTAATATCTATTCGCTCTACCTCGGAATTAATATATTTTCATATATGCTTAACCGAGGGGAATTTTTTTCTCGATAATAGACTTGCCTGGATCGGGGCGCGATCCCAGGATCCTTTCAAATCCAGGAACGTCAGTGAAGCTTTTACCTACTACACTACCTCTCGCGGTAGTGTAGTAGGTAAAAAGCTTCACTGACGTTCCTGGATTTGAAAGGATCCTGGGATCGCGCCCCGATCCAGGCAAGTCTATTATCGAGAAAAAAAATTCCCCTTCGGTTAAGCATATATGAAAATATATTAATTCCGAGGTAGAGCGAATTAGATATTAAAGGACATTGTAGCTCGATATATATATATATATATATATATATATATATATATATATATATATATATATATATATATATATATATATATATATATATAGTATATATATATATATTAGTCTTCTTCGCTTTTGCGAAAGGACTTGTTTCTCCTTACGACTGTCATTCGTAAGTATTTCTGGTTCCTTCCATCTCCTATGTGATATCTTAGTAGAGTGGTTCTTCTTAACTAAAGGATAGGATTCAACAGATAAGTTGAAAAAAGGTTTAACAACTTTATTCTGTAACTCCATACTAAGAGATGCAGTTCGGTCGTGAGACCGATATGTTTGAACGCTGGCACAGAACTGCCATTCTAAAGCATCACGTCGATAGCGAAACTAGCATCTCAGCGATTCATATAAAAACATACGTAGTCCGCCGGCTTGGAAGTTACAAGTTCCGGCGTAGGTTAACAGGTCAACCGCTTCCCATGGAAGTTGTTGTGCAAAGTTATCAGTAATGCAAAACGATGACAATGTAACAGATTTAAACCAGGCTACTGCAGACAGCGCATAGCGTAATCTAGATCTGCATTGGTCACGTAGGACCCTCCTAATGCCATGACCTCAGGTCATGGGTTTTTATTTACAGATTATGTAATTCAAACGATGAGCCACCCGCGCGTTTGTATGGGAGAGGTAGTGATGGGATAATTGTAGCGCCCAAGTATAATTCGCAAAATACGCCTTCTCACGTATTATCGTGTTGACCCCTCTGACGGTGTAGTTTGTAGATGTCCCCGTACAACCATCAGCTGCTACAAAGATTGGGGAATGGGCGGTGGTCCCTTCTGGGCATACGACGTGGAATCCGGCTTTGTCGTAACGGATCCAGGAACCATTATTCATTCTGTAATTGAATTTATACTGTAGGGATAAAGTTTCCCCAGACAACCTTCGCTTGTATGAGAGAGAGAGCCGTTTAGCACTATGCCTAACTCACATGAATCCGTTGATATAGGATAGAATTCAAAGAGTCAGCTGTACAAATTTTATTATTCATGGCTTCTGAACAGTGAGTGAGTTTTATCTAAGTCTTTAATGACTGTAAATGATTTCCTATCAGAAGAAATCAGTACATGCCCCGTCAAAATTGGATATTACTGGACTTGAGTTATTCGTCATGAAAGTAGGAAACGGTGCTATTTTGTATGATTGCCAAGCATCGGAAGAATCAAAAGGTATAGTGATCATAATCCTATAATTTTCAACGCTGACTGATATTAGGCTATAATAGAACTCTACTTTATGGGCGTCTAATAAAGGAATATAACCTAGTTTCTCCCGTCCGTTTTCCAAAGTTAACGTCAGATCTTTAATAGGCATGAGGTGTGGAGATAACACACCCTTTGTCGCTAACGTAATAGCTTCTACATAATCTTTTGATTTCTCAATAAAATGTGATATTTCACACGGATATGATCTATTTTCGAACTATAGTAAGCTAACGTAGCCAGCAAAATGTTGAACTTCCACAACCCTGATCGAGATTATTTTGAGAATGTTCGTTTACTATACTCATTATTTTGATTGATTGAAGATAACTGACTGCGAAGTTCAGACAAAGCTAATTCGGTTTTGTGTTGCAAAAACTCAATTCTTTTATTTTGATTATTTATCTTAAGGCGATTTGAAATTCCTAAGCCTAGATTCGCCACAGATCCTAAGATGTTTAGTCAGCCAGAATAAGCGGGTTGCGCGTTCGAGATTATTGTGCCGCACAGACCACATCAGCAGGTCACGAGCAAGTTCCTCTGCCTCGGCGGTTTTATTTTGTATGTCATAAGACAACATTTCCGCGACGCTTAGGGTTTGAGCTAGCGAAATCTCTGAGTTAGCATGAAAATTACGTTGTGCATTTCCTTAAGCGAAATGGCAAACCTCATCAGGTCATTCTTTAAGTTAAGGACGTCATCTTCAGGCAAAATATGGCCTGCATATCCACTTCTATGACTATATTACTTGACACTATGAAACATCGTCTGTTCTTCTCGATAATCGAGCCATGATTAAATTCTATTTCTTTCGTCCTAGCGCTCTTTCCATACAACAAAGATGTCTGAACACACAATATCACTCCTAACAATAACAGATTCATTTTTGAAACCTGCAATGAGTAAAATATATGTAATAAGTCGTGTAAAAGAATAGGTTTACATACAAATATGAATAATATATATATATATATATATAGTATATATATATATATATATATATATATATATAATATATATATATATATATATATATATAAATTATTATACAAGTTTCATAAATACAACCATTTTTTTCCCTCACTCCATCTACCTTTCTTTAGATTCTGATATGTGCCAATGGAACTATTCTCACATCAGTGGGTTTGGATACATTTTTGAACCCTAAATCTATTGGCCGTTAATATTTCTAAAATGTTAAACGGGCCTTCAAACTTAGGTGTCAGTTTATAATTTAAACCTTTACGTACGTATATCGTATGTATACCTGATCGCCCACGGCATATGTTTCTAGTTGGCTTAGCTATTTTATCATGATTTTTTTTCATTATTATTTGTGCTTCTTCTAGATTCTTACGAAGTATATTATATCGACTTATGCTTGCATCCATAACATCCTTTAGAGGATTTGATAAATTTAGTTGTAGGCGTTAGTACATGAAAGGTGTTCTAGCGTGGGATACCGTACAGTGCCTCGTGCGTGTCATTTTAATAGACACATGATACGAGTGATTAAGTGTGCTTAGTACCGCAGGTATGGCAATGTCCAGCTGGGGTCTGCCCCCCCTAAGGTGACCCTTAAAATGTTTAAAAAACCTTACGATTTTGCCCTTTCCACTAGCCCATTAGACTCTGGGTGATAGATTATGGTATTGATTTTCTTTATGCAAAGGAATTCGCACAAGGAGTTAAGGAAATGATTATTGAACTCCCCGCCCGAGTCTGATATAATGGTGTGTGGAATTCCATGTTTACAAATGTAGCACTCGTAAAACTTTCTAGCGCACTCGACTGCGGTTTTTGTTTTAAGCGCTATCAGTTTTGTATATCGAGTCAAAGCATCTATGATTACTAGGAGGTGCTTATTTCCTCTATCTGACTCGTAAAATCCTGTTAATAAATCTAAGTGTACTCTTTCAACGGGTTGATTTGGCACGGGGGTAAGCCCCCTAGGCTGACAGGTGTCTTCGTGTGCCCTTTGTTATTCTTGACAAGTGCGACAATTTGCTATGTGCTTTTTTATTTCTGTAAGCATCGTATGCCAATAAAATAAGGATTTGGCTTTCTGTGACATTAAGGAATAACCCGGGTGTCCATGCAGTGGATTTTCATGCAACCATTTTAAGACAGTGGGTATGAGTGAGATAGGTACCACCACCTGGTTGTTATTCAACTGTGTGTTGCGGGTTTTCCTCGTCATGGATCTACACAGGATATTATCTTTGATGATATAATTTCTGCTGCTTATACTTTATGTATTCCTTTTCCTTCGGATTTGCGTTTAACGCAATGATGATTTGTTCTATTTGCGGATCTTTTTCTTTGTTCTGTCTGTAATAGTTCAGCACTCCAGCCCAGATCTTCCTGTTCAGATATAGTTTTAACAATGGGCGTGGAGGTTGAGATATCTATTAATTCAGCTAATGGCTCGGTACAAGATGAAGAGGGGTTGCGTGATAATGCGTCAGCAATGATATTTGCTTCCCAGGTAAATACCCGATCCTCGCGCCAAAGTCCTGGATGATCATGTGCCACCGAGTTCGCTTAGGGCTGTGACTAAAGCCTTTAAAGAAGTCGGTTAGGGGCTTATGATCAGTGAGAACCTTGACGGGATAACCGTATATTATAAATTTAAAATGCACGAGTGAATTAACATAGCGAGCCCTTCCTTGTCTATTACTGCATATTTACTTTCGGAAGTCTCAATTTACGTGAATAAAAAGCTATAGGGAAAAAACTGTTTATCATATTGTTGAAGCAATACCCCACCTACTCCTAGGTCTGAGGCGTCTGTTGCTATGAAGAATTCCTTACCGAAGTCAGGAAATTTCAAGATAGGAGAACTACACAGTTCATCTTTCAATTTATCGAACGCCTGTTGATGAATTTCAGACCATATGAAATCTACGCCCTTGTTTTTTATAAGATCGGTTAGGGGAGCGGCTATGATGGAGTAGTTCCTAATAAACCTCCTATAGTATCCGCTACACCCTAAAAATTGCTGTATTCCTTGACGTTAGTAGGTATCGGAAGTTACGGATAGCCGATACCTTATCATGGACTACTTTAAGACCTTCACTAGAAACCGTGAAACCTAAATAGACTATTTCTGTTTTAAAAAATTCACACTTACTTATCTTTACCCTAAATTATGCTGCCTTAGTCTTTGTAGCACTAACTCTAATTTACGTAGATGTTCTTCTAATGTATTGGAAAAGATTACTAGGTCGTCCATGTAGGCATGTAGGATATCTCCTAACAAGTCTCCAAACACAATGTTTATCATACGAGTAAAAGTTATGGGAGCACAACGTAAACCAAAAGGCATACGCAAAAATTCATAATGTCCCCTGGCTGTGCTGAAGGCAGTGTATGGGATACTCTCTTGTTCCAACGGAATGTGATGAAATCCTTTTAGTAGGTCCAAGCTGGTGTGAAATATTTGTTCTGACCTAGTAGAGATAGGATATCATCAGTACATGGTACTGGAATCGGTCAGGGATTGTTTCTTCATTTAAACGACGAAAATCGACGCATATCCGCCAAGTTCGATCTTTTTTTCGGTACTTCTATTAACGGAAAATTATAAGGGCCGTTTTATTTCCTCCAATGACTCCTTCTTTTACCATTTTACCTACTTCTTCTGTTATCTCATTCTGAAATTTCATAGGAAGTGCGGTACGAAGGTACATAGATAAACTTTTCTGTTTGTCCTTGAGCCTTATTTGATGCTCAGATGACATCCGTTTTTCCTAAGGTTCCATCCGTAGTGGAAAAAACATCATGATATTCAGTAAAAGATTCAAAAATTTCTGCTGAATTTCTTCTTCTTGAATGTCCTTATGATTTTTTTCTTTATAGATTGCAAAAGGGATTCATCCGCAACTGATTTTGAGCGTGATTTATCTCAGCTACGGTAGAATGCGATGTTTATAAACTTCCGCATCCAAGATATGTTGATTTTTTGTGGATTACTAAAGTGGTATTCAAATGATTACAGACTTCGATGTGACATGTGTTGTGAGCCGACTGTATAAATGGCTTGTGTGACGGATAATCCGTGTGTTTTCAGAGTTTCGGAAAGGATTAACGTTTCAGATCCTGGCAAGGTTTTCTTTACACGTACTTATATGTTCAAAGTTACGTTCGGCTCGAGAGTTTGCGTGCAAGCTGATATTACGGGCGAGCGAGAGTTCTGTTGGGTTGCATGTATTATTTCTTGGTTCATGAGACAGGTGATTGGTTCTTCAATGTAAGTGACTACTCTGTCTGTCTCTTTATTATCTAAAAACTGATTTTAGGGATTATTGAAGACCTATAGAATTTCCTTTGATATACACGCCGTGTTTGCAGGTGCTAAGATAATATTTTGAGTGCCCATAGACGGGTATCCGATTAATTACTGCGGGATACATATTAATGTTTTGTACAACGATAAAGGTATCGGAAAACGTGCGTTTACCAACCTTGTACTGAACATGAGTTACTCCTACCACATTTAATTCATTATTTCCTATGCCTGAGAGCCTTATTCCGGACTTCTCTATAGGGAAGTTTGAAAAGAGTAAATGACGAGTCCTTAAATCCATGATATTACGTGGACTACCAGAATCAAAGAACAAAGTGAATGACTTATGGTCCAAATTTACTGCATGTAAGGTTGGTCGTAACTCGTCTTGACCTAATAATTGCATGAATTTGTTGCAAATCTACGGGAACCTGCACAGATTTTTTTGGATTCGGCCGTGTGTTTCATAGGAAAATCAATTGCCTCACAATGATCTGATTAATGATTAAACTGATTATTTGATACAAAAGATGTTGATATTGATGACCCAACATCGCCCTCTCCCCCCTTGGAGCGAACTACGTCGTATTTGCTTTGTTTATCACACCTTGAAAATTCGCTTGACCTTGCAAGTTCTGGCTAGACGGCCCAGGAACAGAGGTACCTGAAGCACGATTTGTTTGTTTCTGCTGTTGTGCAGCATTGCCGTTTGTTTGTTGTTTCTTTTTATAGTACTGAGGACCCTTCTTTTTATTTGCACTGGCAAATGGTTGCGTGTTTGTAGGATTCTGCTGTTGATTCCTCGAGTAGCAACGATTATATGAATGAGTGGAACTATTATGTATTGAACAAAAACGCGTCAGACAGTCTGAAATCATGTGACCTGGTCGTTTACAGTTATAACAAACCATCCCTGCGACTTGATTATTATTAGTACCACGTTTACTTGTTGTGGCTTGTTCTCATTTTTTGCAAAAACTTGAATGAGCGAAGGATCTAGGTCGGTACATTTAGACATGTGTTTTTTGATTTGTTTATACACATCTAATTCCGTACTGTTGGGCTGCAATGCCAAAATTTTTTGCAAACACGCACTAAAGCTTCAAGCAACATTGCAGTAATACTCGTAAGGTAAATTAAACGGATAAAATCTTTCACGGCGATTCTGGCACTCGTAACCCACCCGAGTTACTTAAACTAACTTGATATTCATTTAGCCGGTCGGCAATTAGCGCCGCCCGCTCGACAACATTAAGCTGAGTCATGGAGGCTTGGTTAATGATATTTCTCAATGCCAATACTACATCTAAAGCCTCTTCACCCCCATACACGGCACGTAATCTGATTTTGAACTCGTCCCATGTAGTCGCCTCTTGGAAAGAAACACCCCTTAGATAAGCACTTGCGTCACCTTTAGCAAAGTCTATGAAGCTTTTGGCCTCCTGTAATTGTACTGCTGGGTCTGTGATGCTTTTTGCATTTAAATGAGCGTCTACAGATGAGATCCATGCCTCAACATTTTGAGGCAGGAACCCATTGACCCGACCTGAAAAGGGACAATTGCTGACCTCGCGCTCACGAGAGTCACCACATTGGGGTTGCCAGCCGGAGTAGTTGCCATGTTCACTTTTACTTTTTTCCTTATCACTTCTATTCCTTGCGGTCCTATCAAAATATCTATAAGAGTACACTTGACCACTACGTAAACGCTATGCAATATACTGTATAAATGTGTTATAGTAATAGGAAAATCCCCCAAAGATACAAAAATACAGATAATTTGATAAAAATATTATACGGAGAATTCCTGCAAAGAAGAAAACGATTAGCAACAACGAGAAGAAAAAAATAATCTGCGGGCGAGAACTCGTAGTTGAAGATTGATTCTGTAATGAAGGAAGATTAAGATGGCGAACAACTCACCCCCAGAATACTGGACGATAAACTCCTGATGAACAACACTTCACTGAGGGACAAAAAACCTGAATAGATAAAATGGTACTTAGCTCAAGATTATATGGTGAAGGATTGTTGACATGGGATGACGTCTCAGTTCCTGTCGTCGTCGCGTCGGAAGTCGTGATGACGTCACGGTCTTCTCTCAGGCTCACGATGCATGAAGAAGTCCAAGATTGATGACGTCACAGCCTCCTTCCTCGCATTACTTCCTCTTGCTCTACTCTTTGCGTCCTTGCTAGTGATCGCGCGTTGTTTCCTTTGTGTTTCCTTTATGTGTTTTCTTCTTTCTGTTGATGTTCGATGCTGCTCTCGTCGGTGTTGATTCTCGAAGATAATGACAACAGTCACTCAAACGTCGATGTTGATGCTTGTATTCTTCTCGATGAAGGACATATCTTCGTCTTCATAAAATGTTGCGTTGATTGAAGATCCCGTTTCCTCTGTTTAGTATTGATTTTGAAGGTGGAAGTTGGTTATTGTAGTTCTTCGGTCGGCTGATATGGGTATTGTTATAATCTTATTCTTCGTCTAAAGCTGCCACCAGTATTAGTCTCTTCGCTTTGCGAAAGACTTTTTGTTTCTCCTTACGACTGTCATTCATAAGAAGTATTTCTGGTTCCTTCCATCTCCTATGTGATATTTTAGTAGAGTGGTTCTTCTTAAACTAAAGGAGAGGATTCAACAGATAAGTTGAAAAAATTTATAACAACTTTATCTGTAACTCCATACTAAGAGATGCAGTTCGGTCGGGCGAGACCGATATGTTTGAACGCTGGCACAGAACTGCCATTCTAAAGCATCACGTCGATAGCGAAACATTAGCTATCTCAGCGATTCATATAAAAACATACGTAGTCCGCCGGCTCGGAAGTTACAAGTTTCCGGCGTAGGTTAACAGGTCAACCGCTTCCCATGGAAGTTGTTGTGCAAAGTTATCAGTAATGCAAAACGATGACAATGTAACAGATTTAAACCAGGCTACTGCAGACAGCGCATAGCATAATCTAGACTGCATTGGTCACGTAGGACCCTCCTAATGCCATGACCTCAGGTGTCATGGGTTTTTATTTACAGATTAGTAATTCAATAATGTATTTATTATATATATATATATATATATATATATATATATATATATATATATATATATATATATATAATATACTATAAAAAAGTAAAACAAATGTGTAACGATAATATTGATGTAATATTTGAAACCACAGCAACCCTCAAAGGAAACTCATTAAGAACAAACCTATCCATACGACTAAGATCTTCCATCGAGTGCGATGCAGAAACAAGTTTCAAAATCCACTTCGGTCAAGGTGACTAATTACGTCATTGTCATTCAGGAAGCCTCGACCATTCTCTCGGGGAAACGTAATTGAATGAAATCTCTAAAAGGATGCTCGAAAGAAGGGAGGGAGGGAGGGAGGAGGAGGGAGGAGGGAGGGCGGAGCAGCACCAGAGGAAGGAAGTGGCGAGTCAGGGCGGGGAACCTCAAGCTCGCAAACTCAATTGAAGATCGGAAGGCGGTCCAATTTTCTTCCAGTCAACTCGTTATTTCACTTTATTCGGTCTTGACCTTGCGGGGGGATGGGTCTCTCTCTCTCTCTCTCTCTCTCTCTCTCTCTCATAAAATTCACTACATACAGCTCAATGCGCCTGAAACCTTGGTCAATGTAACAATATGACGCGTCAACACGCACTTTCCGTCTACTCTAAGCTGTCTACTTTAGGCTTACAGTACTGTATACATCGAAATCATAAATTTCAAACCTAATACAACTCCAAACTAAATCCCTTCTTCCATACATTTCCAAGCAATTTCGTTAAAATTTTATATAAAAAAAATGGCATACCCTTGTTTGGGTGACAAAATTAAACTTTTTATTTTATGTTTGAAATGTAGCAATTTTTACTAGATCTTCTGGTTATGAAGAGTGATGGGAAAAGTGAAAAGAAAATAGGAGTTGCATTTTGGAAAGCAATGAAGCTTCCACTAAATATAATTTATTTATTGCTAAATTTTGAAGATTTACACAAGGGCAATTGCCATGTTAATTTCATTCATTTACTGCTATTACTTTAGAGGTGGGCATTTGATTTTTGCACATAAAATGAGGGTTTTAGATTGATTCATATCCTCCTTCCCAAATCAGACGGTTCTTTCATATTGCAACATTTGGAAAATATAGACGCCATCGGCATAATTTCATAAAGGAAAGCTAATTTTTGTCCCCACAGCTATGCGTCAACCCATACCTAGATGACCTCTACAGAAGACAAACCAGAGCAAACCAAACATGCACTGAAAAAGTATTCTATTTAAGGGACTTTGTTTCTAAATCGAGAGGCGGAGTGGAAAAAAGACACGATAAACTCAAAGTAAAGCGAAAGATCAAGGAAAGCAAACGACAGATGGCGTGCAGGAATTGTCTTGAAAAAAACAAAAAAGTAACAAATGCGCCGAAGTTTCTTCGGGGCAATCAAGTTTTCTGCACAGCGTATAATGCTGTATGAACCGTGCCATGAAACTCACCCACGTCCCGGTGGTGGCCTGTCCCATAGCGTTGTCAGACGCACGATCATGGCTAACTTTAACCGTAAATAAAACATAAACTACTGAGGCTAGATGCCTATAATTTGATATGTTTGACAATTGGAGGGTGGGTGATCAAAATACCAATTTGCAGCCCTCTAGCCTCAGTAGTTTTTAAGATCTGAGGGGAACAGAAAAAGTGTGGATGGAGAGACAAAGCCATCTCATTAGTTTTCTTTTACAGAAAACTAAAAAGGGTTTATAAGGAAAGAACACAGAGGTACATTACTGTAGACTTTAGTACAAAGGTGGATATCAAGTTTGAGTTCTGCTTATGTAATAAGGTACAAAAGAAAGAACACTTATGTGTCTTTACACCATGCGTATGTAAATCTAGTTTAATTAAATAAAAAACTTACAAGAAAGCTAAATGAAAATTTTAGGAAATTTAGCAGGTTTGGAAATGTAACGGGTATCGATAAAATGAATTCAAAACTACCGAACACTTCCGAAATGGAGAGGAATAAAGATAAAAGATAGTTTATCTTGACGTGCAAAATGGAGGAGGATGAATTTGAACGGTCTCTCTAAAACAAAAGAACTGGCCGAACGGTATTTCAAAATGCGGAAGTGTCTCGAAGGCTTGCCACACTCCAAATACTTATAAAATATTTCGCTAGCTTTTTTTTTTATCTCGGTGGTTTGCCAAAGCGCGAGAAGACAGGCGCATTCAGTTGACGTAAAAGCGAAAACATTGTGAATGGGATTTCAATCATGAAGAGGAAATAAACGTATCTTTATGAAATGTCGAGCATGAGATGAATGACTGTTGATAAGAAAGCAAACATTAAAACCCAGAAAACAAAGAACAGGTAAATATGATATAATATCTCAAATTTTAAGAACACTCCAAGAAGTAAAGAGGTATCGAAATGTAATAGTCCTATTCCAGCAATGTCAACAAACAAACGTCTTAGGAATTAAGAAATAAATAAATAAATAAATAAAAGATACTGCTGTGAAGAGAAATTGTCTTTAGAATCTTATAAAACAAAATACCAATAACCAATTAATTTTGAGAGTATCACAAAAAAAGAGGAAAGATTAAACTGATACAATATTACAGAAATTACACTTCTTGAATATTCTTTGAAAATAACGCACACAAATTAGATTTACACCCATGTTACTTAACGAAAAAAAAATTTATATTATATTCCTGTATTTAGAAATTGATTCGTCAAATAAGAACATACATATCATGCTGCATCCAAGCTACTTCACTGACACTGAAGGGAATTCAAAACAAAAGCAGTCAAAGTGCTTATAAACAACAAAGTACGAAGATGAAATCAATTGAAACATTCCTTCATTGAAATGTAACACCAAAGTCGGCGCAATTTATCATGTAAACCCACATTTATTCCCAAGGACAACGCATTGGAATCTGGCAATATCTACAACCCTGTTGTTGTTATTGTTGTGGAAGCGTAGCCTGATTGAGGGGGTTTGTCTCAAATACAGGAAGACTGAGGAGGATTAGAAGGGATCCAGCTCTAATCGAAGGATACGTCAGATATTTCTAGCTATAATTGTCGCTGCCTTATACTAGAAACATGCAGAACAGGTCTCTACCACAAATATGAGAATATTACGGTCTGCCTGAATTTCTCCTCAAGCGGATATAGCCACAAGTGTCGATGAAATGCATAGGGATTTACATAAGGATTCATGCAAGTTGCAATAAACTCGTTCCCCGGAAAGCACACATTTCAGTTTCATAAAAAAAAAAAAAAAAGTTCACATGCACTTGTGTGGAGAGAGAGAGAAAGACAGACAGACAGAGGGAGAGAGAGAAAAAAACCTGGCTGAAAAGCATTATCAAATCATTACAGATTCATATAATTTCCAATATAGCTCCGTAAATTAAGAAATAGTACTAAATGCATGCGAGCCACAGTGCTTACAGTAAGCCACTGTGCAGTGTCTCACTTCACAAAGCGATATTCTCTTTCAGCCTTCATAACACAAGTCAAAGTGACAGCCAGAATTCCAACGGCGAATGCTGCTAACATCACTCTCAATTAAAAGCCATCCGCGTATGAGCTTAAACTCTTTTCTATCGTTTCTGAAAAACATATATAATAGCCATGCTTCAGTGAACGCGCGCGCACGTGTGTGTGTCTGTGTCTGTGTGTATGTATGCGTGTATTATATAAAGCAAATTTCACTGTCAATATTAAACCTGGAGTAAACTAAAAGTCTACTTTTATATAATAAAATGGGAGACAAAAGTTCAGCTATAAATTACAAGAGAAGTTACTTGAATATATATATATATATATATATATATATATATATATATATATATATATATATATATATATATATATATATATATATATATATATATATAGATAGATAGATAGATAGATTGATAGATAGATAGATAAGTACCGACGTACTTTAAGTAACTCCTCGTCTAGCTAAATTTTCTCCCACATTCATTATATAAATAATACACGTTTACCTTACTCTCTCAGTAGCCATTTGCTTGGTGAGACATTCCCCGCACAGTCTGATTAATCAACAGATATCACACGTTTAACTTACGTCTAGAATTTGAGAAGTATCTAGAAGTGTTCGTGAACTGTCGGTGATATTCGCAATACGATGAGGTAGCAGGAAGGGAGCTAGCATTTCTCATCTATGAGATCAACAACAGCCCTAACCAAAAAGACACAAAAGCATTCATAGATATATTAGAAGGATATGATCCTTCAAACTGGAACAAATCAACAGAAAACATCTTGAAAATATTGAAGAAGTTCCAAGTAAAATCCAAGTGGTCAAGAGACTCATAAAGAAAATTTACATAAATCAACATATTCCGACAAAGAAAAATGAAATAAGGTGAACATTGTGAATATCCTAATTGATGCAATAAAGGAAAAAAAGAATGCCAAAAGCATGCAAACTGTGTAAGGGTGTTGGTATAGCATAGTTAATCCACAAAAACCTAATCAGAAATGCTCTGCATGCAACTTCTGATGCATCCTCAATGTGCTGAGTAATGCAAGATATGAGAAAGGATACTAGAATATTTTTGCTCAACATGTCATCATGGATAGACAATGTTATTAAATCAAGACTGAATGTACAAATAGTTGAGGATGAAGAAGAAGAGGAAGGAGGAAGAAGAAGAGGAAAACGGAAGAGAAGTAAACAAAACTGAATGATAGAAAAAAAATAAGGAAAACAAAGAACAAGATCAAAAGTATGGATGCGAGATACTCATTGATACTACATATGAGGCAATCAAGCAGCATACATACAAAGAAATAAATTACGATATGACAACACAAAAGACAATCCCGAAGAGGCTATATCCAGATCTGCACACTGATTGGGAAAGAGGAAGAAATAGACAAGAAAGACAAAGTCTGCAACATATTGAAAAGAGGGAATTGCAGATTCGGAGAAAGATGTTTACTACAAACATCCAAGGTATGTACAACTATGAAATATATGGCAAATGTGCATACCTAGATGGCTATGAGGATGATTGCAGATATCTACATCCAAAAAAATATGCAAAAACCTAAAAGAAGGAAAAGGATGTAAGTTCGACAAAAAAATGTAAATATATGCACCCGTAGCCATGAATCAAATCAAATAAATTATCAATCAAATCAATAAAATCCAAAAATAGAAAAAAACAAATAAAGAGAGGAACAAAGAATATCAGGTGAAGGAAAAAAACAAGCCATCACCGCGATATGGTGTGTCAGCAAAATATTTCCAAGCATTAGCTCCAAGATACAGCTCAAGAGATTAGAACTGTATTTATGATGCAAGAGGATGTTGCAGATGCGGAGAAAATTGCAGATTCAGACACAAAATGAATAATATGATGAAGGAAGATCAAATATTATGGAAAAGTCTCATTTTTAATGTCAGAATTTCTGGAAATGAAAAAAAAGAACAACATACCAGAACAGAAAGAGAAATGGAAAATCCTTATTACTACCCATATTAAATAAATGAAGGAGAAAACACGCAAACCATCATATTGGATGAATGCGCAGGGTTTAGTTACGAGTAACTCAAAAAGAAAAATAGAGTACTTAGAAGAACTAACCCAAATTGAAAAGAAAATAGATATAATGAATATAAGTGAAACCTGGTATTCCAAGAGACTGGGAATGACGATCAAATAAAAAGGGTTCCAAACGTATAGATCAGATAGAAAAATAGGAATCAAGGGGGAACCCCAATATATGGGAAAGACAAAAAACAAGGAAAAATATATGAGAAATAGTAACTCAGAATGTGAACTAATAGCGTAGAATTTGAATCTGAAAAATTAATGAACATAGTCATATAGACCCCCTAATACTAAAGAGTTTGACTTAATAATAGAAAAATTGGATGATATGTGTAGAAATCCCAAGGACTGGACTATTCTCCTTTCCGGAGACTTTAAACTTTCCTTTTTCGTAGACTGGAAGAACGAATAGGAGATTGTGGTTGTATTTACATATAAAAAAAAGAGAGTAATAGTAGTGCAGAAGATAAGAGGCAATTCGAAAAGCTATTAGATATGCTACTAGAATACAACATTCAATAAATAAATCAACTGCCAATAAGAAAGGAAAATACTTTAGACCTAGTATTTGTGAATGAGGTGAATTATGTTAAAGAAATGATAGTTTATAATGCGAGTATTTCGGACCATAATGTCATAGAATTAACAGTCCATTCCAAAGCAAGTGAAAACAGAGATAAGCAAGAAATGAAAAAAGTGGGAAGGATATGGAAAATACAACTTCTACAGTAAAAATATAAAATGGGTCAGAAATAAATGAAGAATTATTCAAAGATTGGGATAACATTTTCGTAAGTGATGATATAAGGGTTAATACGGAGATACAATAAAATATTAGAGAAAATAATGGATAAATATATACCGCAAGAAGAAAAGTAAAACATCAGTCATGCATACCAAGAGACAGAAGGATCTTTGTTCCATAAAATCAGAAAGTGGAAAAAAGGTCTTGCAAAAGAAAAAAAATGCATGGAAAGTTATAGAACTAAAAAGTAAGATAGAAAATGCAGAACAGATATACAATCAAAAGAAAATGAAAAAACGGGACTTGGAAGAAAAAACCCTAGTAAATATCAAGCAAAACCTCAAACTATTATACTCGTATGCAAAATAGATGATAAAAGAAGAATAGAAATAGGCCCTCTAAGAAGAATTGAAGGGAGATTACGAATGAAAAAAAGGAAATCTGCAACATATTGGCAGAACGATTTAAGAGAGAATTTACCCCTAGAATTGATAATGAAGATAATGATATAGAAAGTAAGCGACGAAAATAGTGAATATCTAGCAGACATAGATATTAATGAAGCTCATATTGTGCAGGACTATTAATGAAATTAAAAATGGAGCTGCTTCAGGTCCTGATGGTGTCCCTGCTATTTTGTAAAAGAAAGTAGTTCAGTTCTATCGCAAAGCAACTTGCAAAATTATTAAGACAAAGTGTAGATACAGGCACGATTTATGATGAGCACAAATTAGCATATTACCCCTACTTTCAAAAGTGGATCAAGACTAGAGGCAATTAATTATAGGCCTGTGAGTCTAACATCACATATTATGAAGGTGTATGAAAGGGTAATGAAGAAAAATATTATGAAACATTTAATAAAAAAAATAATTTGTTTATATAGGACAACATGGTTTCGTACCGGAAAAAGTACACAAACCCAACTGTTAGTCCACCGTGAGAACATATACAAAAATATGAAAAGCGGAAATGAAACAGATGTGGTTTTATCTAGACTTTGCAAAACCCCCCCCCCACCTTTTGACAAGGTAGACCATAATATATTAGCGAAGAAAATTTGAAAACATAATATAGTGGATAAAGTAGGAAGATGGTTAAAAGAATTTTACACAACAGAAAACAGATAGTTATTGCAAACACGATGAGAAAATCTGATTATGAAACTAAGGTAATATCCGGTGTGCCACAAGGTACGGTGTAGCTGCATTACTGTTTGCTATTATGATTGCATACATAGACAGTAATGTTTAAGGACTCGGTAGTGAGTAGTTTCGCTGATGCACAAAAGAATAAGTAGAGAAATTACTTGTGATGAAGATAGGAACGAGCTACAAAGAGACCTTAACAAAGTATATGATTGGGCAGAGGTAAATAGGATGGTATTTAACTCTGATAAATTTGAATCAATAAATTATGGAGACGAGAAGGAAAGCGATATGCCTATAGGTGACCTCATAATGAGACAATCACAATAAGGAAGCAGTTAAAAGACCTTGGTGTGATGATGAATAGGAACATGTTATGCAATGATCAAATAGCAATTCTATTGGCAAAATGTAAAGCAAATGGGCAATGTTGTTACGGCACTTCAAAAATAAGAAAAGCTGAACACATGATTATGCTTTATAAAACATATGTTCGTAGTCCACTTGAATATTGCAATATGATATGGTACCCACACTATCAAAAGGATATTGCACAAATAGAGAGTGTACAAAGGTCCTTTACAGCTAGAATAGAAGATGTTAACGACCTTGACTACTGGGAAAAGACTACAATCTTAAAATTATTATAGTCTAGAAAGGAGAAGAGAACGCTACAGATAATTCAGGCATAGAAGGAATTGCCGAAAACATCATGGAGCTAAAAATATCAGAAAGAGCAAGCAGAGGTAGATTAATAGTGCCCAAAACTATACCAGGAAAAAATAAGGAAAACACACAGGACATTAATCCACAACGCACCAGCATCGATAATACAGCGTCTATTCAGTGCGTTGCCAGGCTCATCTGAAGAATATATCAAGAGTGAGCGTAGATGTGTTTAATAATAAGCTCGACAAATATCTAAGCTGCATCCCAGACCATCCAAGATTGAAGGATGCAAAATATACCGGAAGATGTACTAGCAGCAATCTCTGGTAGACATTACAGGTGCCTCACACTGAGGGACCTGGGGAACCTGGGCAACCCCGAACAGGATGTAAGGTCTGTAAGGTAAGGTATCCCCTAGTACCTATTTTACCAGAGTGACAAATAAATTCCGAAGGTAAGCAAATGAAAACCAAAACTTAAGCGGTGTGCATACTAAGTCAATAAATGGCTTTTATTGTTCACCTTGGAAAAGGATAAAAAAGAAAGAGAAAAATAACCTTCGACCTGAAGAGAGCACTTCAACCAAGCCTCCAATAAGCAAAATCAATCACCTGCCCCAATGAAACTCCCTCAAGCAAACACTGGCGAGATTGAAAGGAGGGGGATATAAAACAACTATACTCTCTCTCTCTCTCTCTCTCTCTCTCTCTTTCTCTTCGTGTATCGTCAGGTGCCTTACTACATCACTAACCTGATGCAAGTATGCGTCTGCCTTCATTCTCACAGATTTCTCACAGAATCTCTCTCTCTCTCTCTCTCTCTCTCTCTCTCTGATTTTCTCAATTTTCTCAAAGTCACAAAGCAAAGTTCAAGTTATATATTCTTTCGAATCCTTAATGGTTAACCATAAAAGTTTAACGGTAAATATTAGAAGCTCAGGCACGCGCAGACCTAAAGAATAGAATTATTGAAGGTCAGCTAAGCACGGAAAAAAAATCGAGGGGAAATAAAACTATTACAAGCCAGGGTTGCGGAGGGGGGAAAAAAACATACAAACAAACAAAAGCAAAACATTTCGCTTCCTGTTCCGTCGCCTTCTTTCAAGTCTTTTACGGAGCACTGCAGAGAGAGAGAGAGAGAGAGAGAGAGAGAGAGAGAGAGAGAGAGAATGACATAAGTTAAACTTAACTTATTCTCATATACATATGCATATAAATCTTGCCTTTTCACTTTTATTCATTAAATATTCACAAAATTATACTGTGAAATGTAAATGCACAATCTTAACTGTAATCGAGAAAGTAAAGCATATTTTCTCGTTTGATGTTTAAGAATCCAGCTATTACAATAGTGAAGGTTCCTGAAGAGTAACTTGTTGCATCGTTAATATAATACAAGCGATATATACTTGATATATTGTGTGTTAGTTTACGCATAAACTACAGTGCTTCCAAGATTCTTCAAAGGCAACTGAGACTCTGTAAGATAATGTACAGTTGACAGGTTTCCCTGGTACACCGTCTTGCGAGACTTCGAAAAATTACATGGTAACAGTGTTTACTGCGGGAGATGGGGGGGAGAACCCCTTCTCTGCTAACAAGAGTTCCACCAATAAGTTCTGGAGTTCGTTTGGTGGGCGGAGTTATTAAGTATGGTTGGAGAACACACACACACACACACACACACACGGAGTAAAAAAATATCTGAGCAGTTTATATCGTTGTAATGAAGATTGTTGTCTCACTTGTAACTTAAGTTTGTTTATTAAGGTTCCAATTAACTTTCGGTCAAGACATTATCTTACATCCGTGTCTATTATTATACATCGGTCATATTCATTACACAATACTTAAAGTTGATCAACCTTTTAAAGTTATATTGGTATTGCCGAAAATCACGAACATCATAACAGGATATTTTAACCTTATCACGTAAGCCAAGTTTACAGCATCGGTTGCAGTGCGTTTCCTACAAATTCTACAATAGGACGCTATAAAGAGAAGCTCAGCAGCAAATGACTGAATATACCCAAAAATTCAATGAATTTGTTGAGTCTCCGACACTTAGCTCCTCTCTCTCTCTCTCTCTCTCTCTCTCTCTCTCTCTCTCTCTCTCTCTCTTATACTAGCTAACTTATATCTCTCTTATACTAGCTAACTTATATCTCTCTCTTATACTAGCTAACTTATATATCTCTCTCTCAGCTATACTAGTTAACTTAGTGACAAGAAAAACCCCTGCGCACAGTATGCAGTTCTGATATGTTTAGTGTATTCAAGAGAGGATCAGTGACCCAATAATGTCGAAGATTGCCCTTCCTGACCATACCCATAAGCATAACCAAAGCAAAGAAATTTCTCATCTCTGGTACTGTAATGTCATAAACTCTTGTTCCCTTGAGTGTTCGCTTGCTATATTACCCCATTTCATAACATGAAATTAATGATTGGATCTCTCTACAGTCAGTTCCATTATAGAATCATTAAAAATAGAATAAAAAACTTTATTCCTGATATACTATCATCAAAATCGAAGGTGTGCGGCAAAAAAATATCGCCACCAATCCTTTGCCACACAGGATTAGCTGGATTGACGTTTCTGACAACCTCCTAGGAGGCCACCCTACCTCCCCTCCCCCGCGCAGTTCATACAAATGGAAGACGAGCAGTGCAAACGGCCAGCAAGGCCTCTAATAAGGAACTAAGTAGTACAGAACCAATACCGATACAATAAGCTATGAAGGCGCACAAAATTAAAAACTTAAAAACGTCACATGACGTAAACAACATGTGTGGGACGACTTCTGCAACATGTCATATGACGTGGTTGACCTTTTAAGGGTTAACTGTTGTTTTTTTTTTTTTCTAAAATCATGTATGCACTGATATATTATAGACTATATATTTCGTTGACCTCAGGTGATAGGTGAAGTCATTTGGGCTTTCCTTATAGTGGCTGACATAAAGAGAGTATCATCTAATGAATTGACAGTTACCTTTTAAAATGTCCCACAGAGCATATGACCCCTATACTCAGAACCAACAACGACGGCCAAAAAATATGCCACATTTTACTCTTGTTCATATAACTTAGGTTTTAACCAAAGATACATTGAAAATATCAGTAGGATATAAAGCATTACATTTCAAATAATGGAAACTATTTTAAGACTCCAAGAAGCTAATAAGCGAAAATAAGTGGCGAATTATATCTGTATCGGCCACACCACAGTGAACAAAGTATACAGGTAAGGCAATTTTGTATGGAGGCATTATGCCATTTTTTTTTTACAGATACTTCGAATATTATATCAAGAATATCATGGTTATAATAAAACTTGTTGTGAATTATATTTATTAAAACATATAATCAAATAACTTGTGAGAACAAAATGAGAACATTTTATGTCCTATTACAAAAAATATAACATTTATATTATACAATCTAATACCTTGACCATCCACCCTCTCTCTGTCACTTCCCTCAATCTGTCGGGCATCGAATGAACAAGGTTGAAAATTTGCTGCGGTCTCCGTCTACAAATTTCCCACTGAGAGTTGATGTGAGCCATGAGTTGCTGTGTTGTTCTCTCATGTTCCATTTTCCATGTGTTCACCATCTGGACCCACACGTGTTCAATCACATTCATATCTGCTCCTTTGCTCGGCCATTCATGAAGAAGCAGGTTATTCTGTCTGGCAAACCACTCTTGAATAACGTGAGCAGTGTGAACAGGATGGGCTCTGGTGGGAAGGGAAAATTCCTTTCTCGTAACGAAGGCAAGAAGGAGGTTTGCAGCAGCTCAACATACTTAGCTGCTGTAAATCGTCCCTCGATACAGAATACATCACCCATACCATGCAGACACACCCAGCCCCATACGTTGCAGGTGACATGGCTGGATCGAACCACCTCAACAATGTTACGGGGTTCATATCTGAAAGAGAGAAAAAAATAGGGGTGGTATAATATCATATATATATATATATATATATATATATATATATAATATATATATATATATATATATATATATTATATATATATATATAAAGGGAGTAAACATAAATAAGAGTTCTATTTCTGAGATAAATATTAGGTAATGGGACAGTGGCATCATTTGCTCTTTTTCCTCAAATATAATATATAAATATAATTACACGATAGAATTCTTTCAGTGTTGTTCATCACTGAGAATTTAAATTCTCCAAAGGTATATATATATATATATATATATATATATATATATATATATATATATATAATTGAGTTTTGTATTTCAGTATTAATGAAGTTATAATTGTAATTCGATAACAGGTCAGGTAATTGTGATTCTAATTGTAATAAAACATAAAGCAAACGTAATTACCCCTAACCAGCTTATCTTACATAAGATATGCGACAGTGGGCTACTTCATACGAAATGGATGAGCATAAAATAATGGGAACAAAAATAAAAAACAAATTATGTATACATGGGAGAAAAACTGATTAGAAATTCAGTGATTTTTCCACTGCACTGCGAATTGTTCAATCTTTAATAAATCGACTTTATCTTTCTCGGGATCTATGGGGTTCATGTCTGCACCCTTATTTGGCCAGTCAACCAATTCAAATCCTCTCGACCTTGAAACCATTCCCTGGACTACTCTGGCCGAAATGGATGGGACAGCCGTCATGAATGAAAATGACAGGACTAGGTGGAAAGGGATAATTCCGCTGGTGAAGAGAAGGGAGGAAGAAATCCTGAAGAATTTTAACCTATTTTTCATTGGTGAAAGCCTTCAGTCTTGGTGATATCACATACCATGTAAGGAAATCCAGGCCCACACGTTTACAGTTACAAGCCACTCCTGGCCACTTCGTAAATGTTTCCTCGGTGGTATCTGAAGGAAAACAATCTGAATTTTTTTACAATTTACTCGTTGTTTTCCATAACAGGGAAAATGTAATGGTAAGCTGATTAGTGGGATTCACGTTAAGAGAGAAACAGCGCCACCTTTAGTAAACAGCGTTTCAAACAAATAATTAACAATTTATCATTATGAAGACATACAGAATTTTAAAAGTTATCAATGACAGTAATGACCCGAGATGTTGCAATGGCAGTAACAGCCAATCAATCAATCAGTCCCAGTAATCGTGTGATTTAATATATCACTTTGTTCAGTGATAACGATATCACTGCTACAGCACCCCTATTACACGCTAACAAGTTTGTCACCCAATCATGGCTAGACTGAGGTGTTGTATAAATTTTGATAGGTTATCTGTCCTCTGCTAGTAGTATTCGTTATAGTCTCCAAATGAACAGCAACATATAGTTCTCCGGGCGCAGATCGTCGCTCTACGAGAAAGTGGGCTTTCAATACGTGCTGTTGCACAGCGTCTTGACGTCTCCCCTACAACAGTAAATAAATGGAAAAGGAGGAACGCTTAGACTGGGAAATTGACCGACTTTGGATAGCATTTATTTATTTCATTTATTTATTATTTTTTTAAACTATAAACCTTATAAACCCGTGAAATTATGAACCTAAATTACAGTTGCCTTGGTCCTGTTGAACTCTAATAGTGATTCTTTCTCTTTACTTATTCCCAGAATACCAAATAGCGTTCCCATAAGTAAACAGGCTATAATTAATCTTGATTATCTAGGTATCTGCATGTTAATTACGTATTTCAGTTCGAAGACCTCCACAACGAATGACCACCCATTAGGATAACGACGACATTCGACGAGCAGCAGAAGAAGATCCTTTTACCAATACTATTGCTATTCGTGAACGTCTGGCATTAAATGTTTCGGCTATGACGGTGCGAAGACGTCTGCATGAGGCAGGAATACCTCATAGAATTCCTGCCAAGAAGGAATTTCTCGCCGAACGGCATCGTGCTGATAGGCTTGCTTTGTTCAACAGTTTGTGGGGGAGGATATGGCAATTTTTAGGCTCCTCGTCGCGACAATCGTAATGACACAAGCATGACGAAAGGTCTTTTACTAGCAGAAGTCACGGCAGAATACATAACTGAAGACCGAGTAATATAAGGTGAGTTCCTATAATTAATATTAACAGTCACACTATAATAATTATAAGCCAGGGTAATATTATAATCAAAAGATAATAATTCTGTCAATAACCATGTATTTTCCGCTAATTGAGTTATATTGCCACGAGAAGTGTGAAAATAAAAATTCTTCATTGAAAACCCCCCATTAGTTCTACTATGGCCAGCTTTCAGGCATTAAGCAAATGCATTATTAATGTTATGAATAATCACGTAGGCAAACTTATAATATAGAGTACAGCCTGTTTACTGAATTAAAGAATATCATATCATAACGGACCGTTGCAGATCAAACTTAATGCTATTATAATTATGAATCCTTGCAGATGAATAAACATTCTTAACTTAATGCAAGGGTTGTTACTTAGCATTTTATTTCCCCAAACGATATAGCATTATTTTCCCTATTACGGAAAGCAAAGCGTAAATTGTTAAAAATTAGATTTTTTCCCTTCAGATACTACAGAAGAAACATTTACGAGGTGACCAGGTGACCAGAAATGGGCATGTTACAGTAAACGTGTGGGGCTGGATCTTCTTACATTGTATGGATGATATCACCAGGACTGAGTGGAGGTTCACTGGTGAAAAATACATTGAAAGTATTCTGGATTTCTAACTTCTTTCACTTCAACAGCGGAATTATTCCTCCCCACCTGCTCCTGTCATTTTCATTCACGACCGCTGCTCCATCCATACGGCCAGAATAGTCCAGGAATAGTTTCAAGGTCGAGAGGATCTGCAATTGCTTGACTGGCCAAGTAAGGATACAGCCATGAACCTCACTGAGAATATTTAGGCTAATTTGGTAAAATGTTGGGAGCCTGAGAGGGAGAGGAGACCAGATGAACTTATGGACCACTGGGAACACAATGGAAGTTCTTCCACAACCGACCACAGATCGTCAGAAACCTTGAATCTTCTATGCCTAACAGTTTACAAGAGGTGATCTAGAAGGAAGGTGGCTGGACTTCTCACTAATACTAAAAATAAATGTAAAAATTGAGTGTGTATAATTGGATTACCCCATGGCTTCCGCTGAACTTCCATGTCGTATGATGTAAAAAAAATCGTAAACACACCTATGCACATCGTTTAGCTCCAGGTCATGATTATTATAATCTATTAATTAGAAAGGTGAATTTGATATCTTAAAGGAGTTCAAAATCTAAAGCGAATTTCGCCATCCTGATTTTTTCTTTAAAAATTATTTAAAAAGAGAACCCTAGGACAGTATCATCAAACTACATTTCTCCAAATAGCTCTTTCCACAATGGACAGGTAAATGACTGAAGGGGCTGTTTAACAATAGAGACGTCAGTCTCTTATCCTCACACGAATGACGATAAGAGCAAAAGGAATTTCTGTCCGTAGGACATTAAAACATATATCACAATTGATATATTAGAAAATAAAATTAAAGCCAAGTTAGAATATGTTTATTTTCCATATCAGTAATTGATTATTGTTAATGAACGGCGTGTTAGCGAATAACCCTCTATACAGTATATTTCAAAACTAGTGGAATACAAAAACCCAATCCATGGGTACAAGAAACCTCTGAATATCAACAATTGTTTATCATTGGCAAACGAATTAATTTTACCACATGGGAATGGTTAAAAGTTTGCACCAAGTTTGGAAGGCCTTCTTCACTTTCCATTACACATTATGGAATTTTCTCTGTCCCTAGTAGTTTCATTTTGATTCCTCAGTAACGTCTAGTCTCTCTCTCTCTCTCTCTCTCTCTCTCTCTCTCTCTCTCTTCTTTTCATTCTATATGTATTTCAAGAGAGAGTGAGTTTAACCCAATCCTTCTTCTTGTAAATGTTTTTGTATTCAGAAAATCTACAGTACCGTAATAATATTAGGATAAACACTAAAAACACGCAGGCATTAAAGATAAACAAGAAAATATTTCAAGTGGAAGCTTTTCGTTAGCCATACACTCTATCCACAAGCATATCTAGTACTTCGTCCACTCATCGGGTCGCAACAGGCCCACCTTACCCCTAGTCACCCCCCATCCACTTCAGTTGTAGCAAAGCTGAGGGCAATCGGTACAGCAAAAGCAAGAAGCTTGTCTGTTTGAATTACATTTCAGAATTCCAAAACCTGTAAGACGGCTTAACAACAAGAACTTAATCCCCGACACCACTCCCCCCGCCCCCCGAAAAAATATATATGCATATATTAGTTTAGTCAAGATTAGAGGGTGTTGATGACATATCAAAACTGCATACTTAGCGCAGTGGTATTTCTAGATGACATGGCACTTTAAATTAGCTAATATGAGAGAGAGAGAGAGAGAGAGAGAGGAGCTAAGGTGTCTTGACATTTTCAAAACGTTCACCGAGTGTTTGGGTATGTTCAATGAAGTGTTGCTGCCCTTCTCTTTATAGCTTCCTATTGTAGAATTTGTAGGAAACGCACTGCAACCTATACTATAAACTTGGCTTACGTGATAAGTTAAAATATCCTGTTATGATGTTCGTGATTCTCTCCAATACCAATATAACTCTAAAATTTTGATCAATTTTAAGTATTGCGTAATGAATATCACCGATATATAACAGACATGGTGGTAAGATAATGCCTTAGACGAAAGTTAAATGGAATCTTAATAAACAAACTTATATTAAAAGTGAGACAGTAATCTTAGTTACAGCGATATAACCTGCTCAGAATTCTTTCCTTTTTCTTTTACTTCGTGTGTGTGTGTGCGTGTCTTTCTCCAACCTTACCTAATGACTCCTCCCACTGAAAGATTCCCAGAGCATATTGGTGGAACTCTTGCTAAGAGAGGAAGAGTCCTCCCCCCATCCCCCTCAGTAAACACTGTTACCATATAATTTTTCGAAGTTGCTCAAGAAGGTGTACCAGGGAAACCTGTGTTCAACTGTACCCTTGCCATGTTCTATAGAAACAAGGCGTAATGCGACTTCAAGGAGCGGGCTAAAACTTATGGTCAAATATAGCATTATTTCACGACGAAAAATTAAATAAATATTCTATATTTTATTAGAAATAATTTTTCTGCATTGTTTAACATGCTCATTGTTTGTTTTTTACATTTTCATTCCAATAAATTAATCATAAAATCCTATCCTAAATCCTGTATCTTTAACTTAGTGCGAAACACCTTTTTCAGACCTTTTTCGCAACAACAAAATATGTTTTTTTTACCTATTTTTATTAAAAATTTTACATCGGGATAAACATAATTGAGATTTTAACAGTCCATCATGTTAACCATTAGACTTTCTAATTGTCATTATACTAGTTAAAATATTTAGATTTTTTGTATTCCTGCTCTGTGACATAAGTACGAAAATCTTTTAAGCAAGCCCGTTATTGAATGAAATATAGATTCTGCATCGTAACTAATTTTTAGAAACCAGATAAATCATAGTGTCATATAATCTGCCTCTACCTTTACTTCCATTTCTTTGGGAAAACCAGAGATCAAAATGTGGAATAAACTGGAATAGCAAGTAATTTATAGGGCTGAAACTAACCATGTCCTCGAATTTTCGGAATTCCAAAATTCATACTCGGCATGCTGGTTTTATTCGGAAGACTCTCAAGTCCTTTGCACACGAGCAGCCCTACCCCAATAATATATGAGCGTAATGGGTGTCTTAATTGTGGTCATTACAAAATAACGGCAATATCCTGCATTACAATTTTATGCAATGGACACTCTCTCTCTCCTCTCTCTCTCTCTCTCGATCTCTC
>NC_087203.1:90465763-90470763 GCF_015104395.2 Macrobrachium nipponense | reverse complement strand
TCATTATCGTATTTGCCAAAGGGCCTCAGTGAAATTCCACCTTCCTTGTCTTTCCCGTACTTTACCCTCCACAAATTCCAACGTATCTCCCCACTTATAGCTCTCCTTCAGGAACGGCTGGGTCTTCCAAGATGTCTCGTGCCTACAGGAGTCCTACCTGACACTGTCACGTGATCCCTGCGTCTTCAATCTCGTCTCGTTTGCCTACAAAGAAGTTCCACCTGCCCACTGTCACGTGATTCCCTGAGTCTTCCAAGATGTCTTGTGCCTACAGGAGTCCACCTGACACTGTAACTGATCCCTGAGTTCTTCCAAGAGGTCTGCCTACAGGGAGCAACCAGACACTGTCCCGTGATCCCGATCTTCCAACTCGTATTCGCCTACAGGAGTCCAGCTGACACTGTCACGTAACCCCGAGTTGACAAAATGTTAAGAATAGTTTCATTGTTTTACCATGATTCTTGTCTGTATAGTGATACAGATCATACTAAACTTTCCAGTGCAATTTCAGTCCATTTTATTTCCAGTTTTTTTATTTTATTTACCTTTCCGAATCTTTAACTAAATCCCAACTCAAGAGAACCTGCAGTGGATTCAATGCCCCTGAATATTTGATAGATTCAGCCTCGTTTCAGTTCTTTTCTCCATTTAGTGTTTCTTCCGTCACTTTGGTTCATGCCCTGTCCAGATTTGTACTTCTTTTTTCTTAGATTTCATTTGCAGTCTGACCTCTAAAATAATTAAAAGTTTGTCAGGTTTCTATTATTCCTCACAATAAACCTTCTCTTCCATCTCCGACGAGAGAGAGAGAGAGAGAGAGAGAGAGAGAGAGAGAGAGAGAGAGAGAGAGAGAGAATGAAAATGAACTTGTTTTGGTAAACGAAACTGAGTTGGGAATTTACGGGTTTAACTGAAAATTTGCAGTTATACAGAAATTTTACGTTTCAAAGAAAAACCTCTGCAGTAAAACATCTCCTAAGTAAAGGTTACATCAATGGTAATCTACACAATTGTAAAGTATAAAAATAGAGTTAAAGAATGAGATAAAATAGTCCACTATTAGCCTCCAGCTCTGATCTGTATTCTGTGACGGGGGAACTCATTTGAAGTCTTGTATGAATAATAACTCTCTCTCTCTCTCTCTCGCTCTCTCTCTCTTCTCTCGTCTCTCTCTCTCTCTCTCTCTCTCTCTCTCTCCAGGACTCATAAAGAAGATCTTTTCCGCCAAATGACGTACGAGCCTATCATGAGATGTCGTCCAACTTTCCCTGGATAGGCGTTTCCCCTTTTCCCACTCTTGCAAAAGTCATCTTTCACCGCAAGTAAAAGAGATGAAGAACAGGGTCACCCTTTTTGAGAGCTTATGTGAGGAATGCATAATTGATGTACTGCTGCTGCAAAACTCCTGACAGGTCTGGCTGGTCGAGGTGTTTTATCCGGATTATGCCATCGACACTTCCAATAACGTGGGGACACAAAATCCTTTCGCTGCAGATAAGCATAGCTTACTTGCGCAGTATTGATATACTGTGTGAACCAAACAAACACACACACACAAAGAGAGAGAGAGAGAGAGAGATCACGCAAAAAAATAGTGTCTTTTCAGTTATAATGAGAGAGAAAACCACACACACACACACAAAGAGACAGAGAGAGAGAGAGAGAGAGAGAGAGAGAGAGAGAGAGAGAGGAGAGATGAGATATCGCGCACAAAATAAAAATGTCTTCTTTATTGTATGAAATAAAGAGAAAGCTAATTTATTTATTGATCTCTTATAACGATAATAATGCGCCTTTTTTAATTAAGTAATGAGAAAGAGAAAGCTAATTTCTTTTATCACTCTTATAATATTCAAGTTTTTCTCTCATTCCCCTTCGAAAAAGGAGCAGTGTTTAACTTTATAATGCATTTAACAAAAACAAAAAAAATAATAATAATAAAATAAACAGATCGAAGAGACCTCTCATTTTAAGACCTTTGGCCTCAATCATGAGGTATATGCCACGGCTTTGGAGTATTATAGTTCACATATCATAAAGGTTTAACCTTCGTTAACATTCCATACCGAATTATTAACTCACCTCTAACCCATCCCATCCGAAAGGAGAGGCACGAACAGAAATCTTCGGAAATTGTTAATTATCGAGTAAATAAATTTCGCTTTAAAGCTTATATCCATGTTATGCAGGTCAATTGTTCCCAGTCATTTCCTCTGTTATATCTTCCACATTCCAAAAGCCCAAATCGCCGATGATTGACGTAATAATCATTCAAATATTCATGCATGACTATATTAGATAAAAAAAAAACTTATACTTCAAAACACACATGCACAGGTGTTCGCGCGCGCACATACACACACACACACACACACATATATATATATATATATATATATATATATATATATATATATATATATATATATATATTATATATATATATATATATATATACAGTAGTACCTCGAGATACGACAATTAATCGTTCCGAGGCGCCCTTCGTATCATGAGGTTTTCATATCTTACAAACACTTTTACATGTAAAATGGCTAATCCGTTCCAAGCCCTCCAAAAACACCCCAGTAAATTTCTAATAAAGCTAAATGACCTATAATAATGAAATACTACAACAATTGGACCATTCAATACCGAACTTAATAACAAAAAGCAAATTAACCTGTAAATAAAGTGGGTATTAGTGTACATGGTATACAAGAAATACTGTACGTAAAATGTGAAGCTTAAATTTCAAGTGAGGCTATCTCCGAAAGTGGCGGCAGAAGGAGGAAGGAGGACAAACGGCAGATACGTACATACGTACGTACACTTAACTTTACGAAAACACATTAAAAAAAAAAAAGTAAGGAAAACAAACATAAACTAAAATTTACGAAACACATTAACAAAAACTGTAACACTTAACTTTACAAAAAACAAAATTAAAATGTTTTTGATTTCTTTGTTTGATTTTTAACTTATTTTTTTTTTTACTTTACTTTTACGTTTTTTTTTTTTTTTTTTTTTTTTTTTTTTTTTTTTTTTTTACAGAATTTCAACTTCATCACCACTTTCATCAACTTTCTGTTTATCACTTGGTTCTTCCTTTTTGCTTTCAACTTTCTGTTTTTATCACTTGGTTCTTCCTTTTTGCTTTTAACTTTCTGTTTTTTATCACTTGGTTCTTCCTTTTTGCTTACTACCTGGTAATGCTAAAGGCCTCTTTAAAAAATAATGATCCAAGGAAGATTGCTTCTGCCTACTTTTCACAATGTTCCTGAAACAACTCAGGCAAACGTCATCGAACTGCACAAGCATACGACCTGTGTGAGCCTTTTCCTCGGGTGTCTTTTTTCTATAAACGATGAACTTTATGAAAAGCGGTTAGAACATCCTTACTTTCTGCCGTTGTCATAGGGTCCCCCTCCCCCTCTTCCTCGCCGCTGCTAGAGAACTCCTCTTGAACGACGTTATGTTAGCATGGCCTCCAACTCCTTCAGGTCAATCCATCGTAAGCTCCTCTTGGTCCTCCTCGAGAAGGTCGTTGATGTCATCCTCGTCAACGACCAGCCCCATGGACTTGCCGAGTGCAACGATCTTGTCAAGATCTGGTTGGGCAAACAGTTTCGGGATCAGTCAACTGTTTTTGGACTCTGCAGCACCAGCTTCACCCACGTCGAATCCCTCGAAGTCTCGGGCGGATACGGCATCATGCCAGAGTTTCCTCCACGAGGAATTTCAAGGTTTCGCTCGAAACCTTCCTGCCAAGCTTCGTCGATGAGTCGGATGCAAATGACAATGTCGAAATGCTCCTTCCAAAATTGACCCAAGGTAAGGTTTGTGGTATCGGTGATGTCGAAACATCTCTTGAAAAGATGTTTCGTGTACAGCTTCTTAAAGTTCACTATCACTTGCTGGTCCATGGCTGGAGGAGAGGGGTGGTGTTGGGCGGAAGAAAAAGAATCTTGACGAAGGAATACTCCGCTAGGATATATCTTCCTCGAGGCCAGGAGTGTGGGGAGGGGCATTGTCCAACCACCAGCAGACATTTCAGGGGGAGGCGCTTCTTTTCCAAAAATTCTTCACTGTCGGGCCAAAAACTAGATTTACCCACTCGGTGAAACAAAAGCCACGTTACCCAGCTTTTGCATTAGCCCTCCCCCACATCACTGAAGCTTCTCCTTAAGCACTTTGTGGGCCTTGAAGGCTCGAGGAGTCTCGGAATGATACACCAGTAGGGGCTTCACCTTGCAATCCCCACTGGCATTCGAACAAAGTGCGAGCGTAAGCCTGTCTTCATAGGCTTATGCCCGGGGCTAGCTTTCCTCTCCTTCGTGATGTACGTCCAACGAGGCATTTTTTTCCAAAAAAGGCCAGTCTCATCACAGTTAAAAACTTGCTGAGAACTGTAGCACCTTCCTTGGTCATCATCTCGTCGAAAGACTTTCTAAATGCTTCGGCCGCCTTTCATGTCCGAGCTGGCAGCCTCACCCCATGCCGCACCACCGAATGGATGCCAGTTCTTTACGAAATTTCTCGAACCAGCCATGCGAATCCTTGAACTCTGGGTTTGCGTTGATGTCCCTTCCCCTCCGTCGTCTTCCACCGCCACAATCAAATCGCCAAAAATAGCACTGGCCTTGTGGGAGATTGCCGTCTCCATTACCGTATCGCCAGCAAATTCTTTGTCTTTTATCCAGGACAAGAAGCAGCCGTTCCATCTCATCGTGCACGTGGGTCCCTCTTGGCTGGACAAAATAGTGATGCCCTTGGACATGTAGCTGCTTTGATGGCATCCTTCTCTTTAAAGATGGTGCCTATTGTCAATGGATTTCGTCCGTATTCCTTGGCGATCACACTCAATCGCATACCAGCTTCTTCATGATCTCCATCTTTGTCTCCAAGAGAGCATTCGCTACTTTTCCGTGAATTTCAACTTTCTTGGGTCCCATACTACGTTATCTTGTTACGTAATTTACATATAAGTACAATAAAGTTTT
>NC_087203.1:90435763-90440763 GCF_015104395.2 Macrobrachium nipponense | reverse complement strand
GGTGAATGTTCCATTGCTGGGGGTCTACTAGGACCAAATGATAAGCCTCCAATTTGAAATCCCCGTTAATAATTTATAAAAATCTCATTATCAGACCTTATCATATATATATATATATATATATATATATATATATATATATATATATATATATATAAATATATATATATATATATATATATATGACTGGTAAAAATGTTCTGTAACAACAGAATTCCATCTAATAAAAGGAGCCCATAAAAACACCAAAATGTAGAGAGAAAAGTACTATATTTCAGAGACTGCTGTCTCTCTCTTCAGGTATATGAATGAGAAAAGTTTACAGAAAAGGTGGTATTTACACCAAGAGATCCGTCCACAAGTAAGCCAATGTTTTAGGGGTCACCCCCCGCTGATAATCTTCCTTTAATCTTCTTAAGCGTTGGTTGAATGAAAACTTGGTCGACAACATCTGAGATCCACGCCCCTTTTGAGATGTTCATTACCTGCTTCTCTTTTATTAAGGCCGATTCCATCATTTGACTCTTGTACCGGCAGTTGCTGCTATAAATTACACGTGACAAATTCCAGTTTATTCTATGGTTATGTTCATGCGACGGAACTTTCAATTACAAAATTTCTAAATGGTTAGCAGGCCTCCTTTCTCCTTTTTTAGGCACTTTCTCTCCCAGTCACATTAAACATTCGGAAGATTTTTGTCACAAATTCAGAGAAGCACATATACCACTTCACAACATAAAACTTTTAAGCCTCGACGTAGACTCCCTATTCACAAAAGTACCAGTACTGGACGTTCTTCAGTTTTTAAGGGAAAAATTATCCCCTTATTCAGATCATTTCCCATTGGCGCTTGACAAAATAATAAAAGTTAGTTGAATTATGCGCATATATAAACGTATTTTCATTCGGGGAATCATTCAAAAATACAAGCAAAAATTCGGGTCGTAGTATGGGCAGTCCTTTAAGTCCTGTTTTAGCCAATCTGTACATGGAATATTTTGAAACTACAGCAATAAATGCAATAAAACCCAAAAACATGCTGTGGATGAGATACATGGATGACATCCTAACATTTTGGGATAATAAGTGGGGTAATTTTAATGAATTCCTCTCAAAATTAAACGCATTAGTGCCCAGCATCAAATTTAAAGTTGAATGGGAAACAGACGACAAAATTCCTTTTCTTGATGTTTTAATAATCAGAGACACGACAGAATACAAATTTACCATATACAGAAAACCAACGTTCTCACTTTCATATATTCACTACTTTAACTATCACGACATTACTATCAAGATAGGTGTAGCTAGCAACCTATTCTTAAGAGCCTTACGTATTTGTTCCCCAGATTTCCTGGAAAAAGAATTTGAACTAATTCGCAAGCAACTTTCATCTTTAAAGTATCCTGACCATATAATTGAGAAAGCAATTCAAAAAGCAAACGTAATTTTCTACCGACCCCCTAAAGACAAGACCAGAGACACACCCAACAATAAAATAAAAAATTCCTCACCTGGAGACGATTAAAGAGAATAACCCACACCCTTGGGAAATAATACTCTTTTGCATTTACCTACCCAAATACCTTAGCCAAATCCCTGATTAACGTCCAACAAAAGACATCTCCCAAAGACTCTGGGGTCTATGAGATCCCATGCCAGGACTGTGACCAATCTTACATCGGATTTACAGGTAAATCACTTCCCCAGAGATTAATAGAACACAAACGGTCAGTTAGGTATGGACAACAGAACTCGGCTATTTTCAACCATATAAATGAACATAACCATAGAATAAACTGGAATTTGTCACGTGTAATTTATAGCAGCAACTGCCGGTACAAGAGTCAAATGATGGAATTGGCCTTAATAAAAGAGAAAGCAGGTAATGAACATCTCAAAAGGGGCGTGGATCTCAGATGTCGTCGACCAAGTTTTCATTCAACCAACGCTTAAGAAGATTAAAGGAAGATTATCAGCAGGGGTGACCTAAATTGGCTTACTTGTGGACGGATCTCTTGGTATAAATACCACCTTTTCTGTAAACTTTTCTCATTCATATACCTGAAGAGAGAGACAGCAGTCTCTGAAATATAGTACTTTTCTCTCTACATTTTGGTGTTTTTATGGGCTCCTTTTATTAGATATATATATATATATATATATATATATATATATATATATATATATATATATATATATATATACATATATATATATATATATATATATATATATATACATATTGTAGGAAGCCCACTAAAATTCGGAAGAATTGAAAGTTTTTTATTTAAGTTTTCGGAGAGTACATTCTCTCCCTCTTTCAGAAAGAGAAAGACGGAGAGAATGTACTCTCCGAAAAGCTTCTTTAAATAAAAAAAACTTTCCCTTTTTTCCGAATTTTAATGGGCTTCCTACAACATACTAGAACACGGATACAGTGTTTAACTTTATATACTATATATCATATATATATATATATATATATATGATATATATATATATATATATATATATGTATGTATATATATATATATATATATATATATATATATATATATATATATATATATATATATATATATATATATATATATATAATATAAATATGTGTGTGTGTGTGAGATAGAAGGGTTATAATTAATAATGTGTTTAATATGCCAATGTGATGTGCTGTGACCTTTTTGGAATGTGCAGGCTACCGATAGAGAGAGAGCCGAAGCAATGACCTGAGGAAGCTGATAAATCATTTCTGATGCATAGTTTAAGCGGGTCAGTGTTCACAAGTTCATGGGATCTCGTTCAAGTGCATTTGGAAAACTGGCTGCGACCAGTCACATGGGGCGTTGACGAAGTGTGCATTCATATGTACGTGTGCGCTTCTTCCTTTGATAATGGTATCATTAGCCAAGTCTATGGGGGAGACTTTCAGAGACGTCCGTGAGAGAGAGGCAGAATGCTGGGGGATAGCTCTGCGAAAGTTAATTTACTTATTTGTGTGAAGTTCCTGGGCTATAAAATGGGTAAGTGTTATATTGCTTTAGCCAAAGGGATGGCTTGTTGATTGCTTGTAAGATGTCATATTTCGTTTAGTCTATTGACTTTGTCTTTACAAGTACGTATACTTAATTGTGTGTTCTCCCGTCTTTGTAACGGACGATTCTGGCAAGGGGGGACCGAGAGTCCGTATGGGAGAAGAGATAATTGGTGTGACAAATTACTGAATTAAGACATTTTAAAATACTGGGGGGGAGGGGGGTAACTGAGTTAGTCTGTGAGACTTGGATTATTATCTTTCCATTGTTGAATAAACATTATAATTTTTATATGACTTTGACTCTCATTTGATGGACCTGTTAGAATGGAGAGAGAGAGAGAGAGAGAGAGAGAGAGAGAGGTTGCGAGTCGAAAGTGAGAAAGGTCGCGAGTAGAGAGAGAGAGAGAGAGAGAGAGAGAGAGAGAGAGAGAGAGAGAGAGAGAGAGAGATGGAATGTGATATCAATTTGCCTTAACGCTTTGGCTGATGCTTACCAAATAAAATACGAGATTCATATCTCGTTACATATTTATATATATATATATATATATATATAAATATATATATATATATATATATATATATATATATATATATATATATATATATATATATATATATATATATATATATATATATATTACTTTCTTGAATTTTAAAAAAAAATTAAAAAAAAAGATAAAATAGATCTACAAATGGAAGAAGAAAATGGTATGTTGCATTGAGAATCAAGTTACTGGTGCATTAAATTTCTAAACATTTTCATCATTCTGCATGTCAAGTACTAAACTAATACTACTGAAATTGATGTTGACATGGTTCTTTTTTTTCTTTGAATTATTAATTATAATTAAATGCTAGGCTAGGGGATCGATAGAAAATTTGAAACTTCATTGGGGGGGTCGATGAGTTAAAAAGTTTGAGAACCCCTGGCTTTAATCTCATTAACGTATCACGCCATAAAATCGCGTGCTTTTCATGAAAAACTAACCAGAGCTAAATTCAAATTAACCTTTCTAAATAATCAGGGAGCTTTTATGTATAGACATATAGATTTATATTAATAGATGGTTGTTCAACATATTTATTTTCTGGATCTCTCTATCTTTCTGCCTAAACGACTCCAGCGTTGAATGGCCACTAGTGCCCAGTGCTTTACAGTCTAAAATTTTGTAAATAAGAATAAAAACAAGCACGGAATAGGGCGACCAGGAAGATTCAAAGGATGTGAGATTCCTGTAGAGATGAAACACCGGAGCGGGGGCGGGTGTGGTTAGGTTGGTAACTGGCGCCTTTGGGGAGGGTGGGGGGGGGGGGGGGGGGGGGGGTGGGGGGGGGGGGGGGGGGGTGGGGGGGGGGGGGGGGGTTTTCTTCACACGGGAGGGGCGAATTTTGGCGAAACTGCTCGGTCACGTAACTGCTACTCTTTGGAGTAGTGTACAGAAGCGTAACTATAGTTTCTCATGTAGTGAGTGCTGCTTTGTGATATCGACGACCAAAATATCCTTCATTTCAGCGCACCTGATACTGAGACTTGAGGTAAATAGATTTTCACACCTGAAAGCAAAACAATCTAACGTTGGGATGAAGCGAGTGCAATGATGTGAGCTGTCATCAACATCCCTGCCTGTTCCGGAGATCAAATTATATGGAGTGATATTGGACCCACATCAAAAAACGGGCTCGGTGAGCATTCTAAAGCGCCATGTAGCTCATTCGAAAGGGGCTCAGATTAGGATTCTTCTCTCTCTCTCTCTCTCTCTCTCTCAGTGTATCTGGCTACAGCATTTAATCCTGACAGTCGCTTGTGAAAAAAAAAGAATAAAAGAAAACAATGAAATTCAGGTACTATTCATTCGTCGTTTAGAGAAATCTAAAGGGACAAGATTACAAGAAGAAAAGAAAGCAAAAAGTATCTGGTTTTATCAAGATAAAAACAAAAAACTGCAATATCGATATGGGA